>NC_052508.1:15012289-15243134 GCF_014356525.2 Nilaparvata lugens
TAATTCTCAAAAATTTTAATTCTAAATGCCGCGGCACGAACGACGTCCAAACTTGGGTCGTAGAACTCGAAATGCTGTAAATTTAGAATATGCACGGGAAAATCAGCAGCAAGGAGATATACTATTCTATTCCCAGCGAGCTGCATTCCCTATTGTGCCCGAGGCTAAGTCGACAATCGAGTACAGTTCCCTATCAATTGTTGCTATTGGCACAATGAACATTGTGTGTTAATATTGTGGGGCATATAAGCTTAAAAATTAAGCACCCGGATTGTGTTGCGCCAGTGGTAAAGTCAAATTGTTTCAATTGACTCCACCACCAGAACCACTTTCCGGAAATGGAGCAGACTCCAAACAGTTTTTAAAAAATATCCAACAATACAGCAATCGCTTTCAAAATTGTTCAGGATAGATTTATGCCTACTTTCAAAATTCAGTGACAAATTTATCACCGAACTGGTTCCCCATTGCCAATGTCAGATAATGACTACAAAATTTTTGCAAATTTATTTTATGGGCGATTCAGAAAGACGAGTCAATCAGCGTTGTGCACACATTTTTTATCTGTTGAGCTTCTCGTCTGGAACAATAAGAAGTTGGAAATTGAGCAAAATTTTCTTCATAATCATGTTTTGGTAATACTACCATCACAGATCCAAGCCTGTTTCACAGGTTCATAGATTGTCTGTGCTACAGTCTTTAAGAATCTATCATGTATCCGAAATGGAAAATGGAAAGCATTTTACGTTAGAAACATCTATGTTAATGTGAACGAGAATAAAGCTTCGTTTCCATTGAATTTTATTCGTGGAATCTTTCAGAGTTTGAACAACTGTTTCAAGTTAGATGTTAGAGGGTAATGATGCGATTGGGTCCATTCAGTGCATTTCAATATTGTTAAGGGAATACTTATCAAATTCCTCAATTTCATGAATATCTGAGAATAAACTATTGAATACTACCAAGGATAATAATATTTCTATGTAGATCTGTTGATAAATTTTTTGTCACCAGAGCAAAACTTCAAAATTGAAACAGTTGGAACGATAATTAGAAGTATTGTCGGCCCTATCACGGCCCTATTGAAGTATTGTTTTTGCCACTGTCTCGATTTTTGAATAATCATTTTGACTGCAGTGAATAGACGATAGTCAACGAATTTATCTAGTGAATTATTAACTCTCTCAAAAAAGAAATAATCTTTTCAAAATTGTATGATTTTGCCAATTTAATTAATAGAATGGAGCAATGAATTATGGATGTGAAATAGGCGTAGTTTCTATTCTCTCATCTCAACTAGTATAATTTTGAATACATCAATATTATTATTATTATATTATTATTATTAACGTAATCAAATCGAGATTCATTCACTCACTCAATTTGGTCTCAATTAACAGAATCTGTCGTTTGATTGAATGTACAGCTACTTTTGTCACCAGAGCAAAACTGCAAATTGAAACAGTTGGAACGACAATTAGAAGTATTGTTGTGTTGGTTCACGGTCCGCCTCTCTTGGTAAATTTCGTAACACAGATCTGCTTCTGGAGGTAGCATCTCACACTCTCTCTCTTTCTCTTTTTCGAGAGATAGAGTGAGAGAGTGAGTGAGTAAAGAGAGAGAGAGAAGGAAGGACAAGCTCTGTTTACCACCGATAGGTGCTCTCATCTGATACCACTTTCTTTCAAACCATCATTACTGTCAACGGCAATCTCTTACTAATTCTGTTCTATTTCTTCAATTTAGATGTGAAACATCTTATGATATTAGCGACCTATGATGGAATTGGCTTTTACATGGACGGGATACGAAATACAGTAAAATCATGCTTGACGTATCATCACGTCTGATTTGAACTACTGAACTGATCAACTTGAAATTTTCCATAAATGTTCTTAATTCACCGAAGATGGTTATAGGCCTATTTTCATTCTCATTAATCAATCAAGTATAATTCCAATAATGAGAACAAATTTATTTAATCTGTGCTACTATACTTGTAGAATTATAAAACTGTATTCAATATGTGTGCTTTTAACAGACCCTTGCAGAGCACGGGTCGTAGCCTGGAGAATTCTATGGTGGGCTATGATAAAATTATATCCCTTGAACTTGGATGTAAAATATCTTGTAGGGATTTTTAAACATCTTATGATAATTACAAAAAGGGCTTTATTCATTAATAAAATTTCTCTCCAATTGAAGAAAGTCTTGTATTGGGCAACAAAAGGTACCTCTTCTGATAATAAATTACTACAATTAATCAATTCTCAAACTGTATAACTCTATTGATGCCTTTGTTGAATACTGCAGAAAAATGCATTATTTAACTGTCCAACACACAAATAATCTATTGTTGAATCTCAAAAAAATCAACATTGATCTGATTTGATTTGAATAGACATTCCAAGTTCTAAGCGGATATCAGTTGGCTTAAATTTTCAAATATCAAAAAATATTTGAATATATACATATACATGCACATATACATACATACACATTCACATTACATACTTATAAAAATGGCATCCAATCACAACATAACAATAATATTCAGGAATTAAAACAATTTTACACTATTTGTTCAAAATTTACCCTATTGGAAACCATCAATGTCATCAGAAATCCAAAGCTAAAAACTATTAATTATACAGTTATATTATACATACTTTCTACATCTTCTTCACTCAGATTCAATAGGAAAGTCTTCAAATTACGCTTGAAAAGCTGTGGTGAGCCACTATGCACAATGGATGGAGGCAGTTTATTACAGAATTTCCCTTCTAAGAATAGAAACGATTTTCTGAAAAAAGTTGAATTGGGTCTTGGCACTCTAACCTGACCAGCCCTCCGAGTAAGAGGCACATGCTCAGCTAAATCCACTGTATTCCCCAAGTTCCCACTAGCCCAATAAAACTGCATAAGTACTTTGAATACATATAATGATCTCAGGCTAAGAATTCTCAAATTGCTGAAGAGATCGGAGTGAGCAATAGGTTCTTCATGCAGGAAATGAAGCAAGGATCTCTGTAAACGCATTAGTGGCTTCAAGTGGGTAATGTAAGTACATCCCCAACATGATATGCCATATGAAAGTCTGGAATGTGCAAGTGAGAAGTAAACATTCTTCAGGATATAAATTGGGCATACATTTCTTATATGGTAGAATCTATGAAGAAGCATGCGCAGGCTATTTTTCAACATCCGCACATGGCTCCTCCACAGAAGATCATCTTCCATAGATATACCCAAATATTTTACTTGACTGGATTGTAATATATTGGAACAGTTACAGCTATCATGACTGATGCAGTGAATGTTATGGTATTTAAGTGGTTTCTCGAAGGTGAATGATTCATAAATTGAAATATTCAAGTATGTTGTTTTGTCAGCATTGAGCTTCAGCTTATTAAAGAAAAACCACAGGGATAACAGATTGAGATCAGACTGCATTTGAACCTGCAGATTTTTCAAACAGTCTGCACCATAGTTGAAGGCAGTATCATCTGCAAAAGCAGTTATGGTTCCATAGAAAGGCCCAAGATAGAGATCGTTTATAAATATCAAGAATAGAATGGGTCCTAAAACAGATCCCTGTGGAACCCCAGCACAGACATGTTTCACTGAGCTTTTAGCTCCACCCACACACACAAACTGACTCCTGCCTGAGAGATATGACTGAAACCAGCTCAGCGCAACACCCCGAACACCGGCTAACTCCAGTTTATCCAACAGAATATTGTGGTCGATTGTGTCAAAAGCCTTACGAATGTCCAGAAACAGTGCTGAGACTCTTGAAACATCTTTATTATTGATATTGGAATGGACTTCAGAGAGAAACTTGCGCAGAGCTAGCTCAGTACTCAATCCCTCTCTGAATCCAAATTGATTAGGGACAAAAAAATCAGTTGAATGGAGAAAAGTTATAAGACGAGGCTTTACTAGTTTTTCAAATAGTTTAGAGAAGACAGATAGCAAAGAAATTGGGCGATTGCAATCAATTGTATTCCCCTTCTTCGGAATAGCTATCACTTTGGCCATTTTGAGGTAGGATGGAAATTTTCCTTCATTCAGGCTTTTGTTAAATATATATGAAAGTATTTCACATATTTTCGGTGCTATTTTCTTTATCAAGAATGGTGAGAAGGTGTCCGCACCAGAAGATTTGTTACTGGATAATTTACGAATAAGTAGCAACACTTCATCTGCACTGATAGGCATCCAGAACAGTGATCTTGGACTACGCTTAATATTGAAAGACCTGTGGAAGACATTCTTGGCCTCTATTGGCGGGTTGGGAGTGGATGAATCCGATTTTGCCACATTTATAAAATAATTATTCAGTTCCTCTGCTACTTCCTTTTCATCCGTTATAAGTTCACCTCCTCTAACAAAATTTATGGATTTCTTAGTTTTCTTCCTACCTACTAATTCATTGATAATTGTCCATTGTTTCTTGCTATCACCCCTGGCATTATGAAAAAGGGCTGAATAGTATTTCTCCTTTGCCTTCTTAATCCATTTATGTACTTTATCCTTGAACTTCCTGAAATTTCTATCTGCTAATATATTGTTTCGGTCCCTTTTCATTATTTTAAATAATTTATCCCTAGTTTCAATAGCCCGAACTAAGCCAGCAGTCATCCAAGGCTTGAGTGCCCTAGAACGGTGGTTGCCTGCCCTGACTGTTTCTATGTTTATACTGGAAGACTGTATGTGTGTCTGTAAAGTATTCAGAAAAGCTGAGTAAGCCGAATCTACGTCTACACCATTATAAACAGACATCCAGTCCTCCATCCCAAGTAGCCCATTTAGCATGTCATAATCTACTTTGGAAGACTTAGTGACACCATGAATATCGCAGATTCTCTTTGACGGTATTGCAGCACAGACGGCTCTGTGATCAGTCAATCCCGCATCGATCACTGCTGCTAGCACATCCGATAAGGGCCTACCTCTAAACAGAATGTGATCAATACATGAAGAACTGGTATCTGTTACTCTAGTATCTATATTAATCAAAGAGTCCAGACCATTCAGAGCTAAAATTTCAAAATAATTTTCGACATTAGAATCCACATGGTTAATATTAATATTAAAATCTCCTACACAAACAATTAACTCCTGCTTTACATTTTCCAATAACTTTCCAAATGAATCTAAAAATAAGTTAATGTTTCCTCCCGTATGCCATCTGTAAATTCCAATCAGAGTAAATACAAGACTTTCATAAGTAAAATTTAGCAAAATACTATCAGCCCCTTCTACTGCACTGTCCAATAAAATACATTTTAAATTATCTTTATAAAAAACTATAAGACCACCACATCTGTTATCATTACAAGAAAACTGAGACTTGTAACCTGGTATGGTGTACAAGTTCATATTGAAATCGCTTTTTATCCATGCCTCTGATAAAACAATGATATGAGGTTTCCTCACAATATTATTTAAATACAAAAGAAATACATCAAAATTTCTTCTTATACTATGGATGTTCATATGAAAAACTGTGAGGTTATCAGTGTTAAAAAAATTATTGTATTCTGGAATTGAAGATATGAAAGCTGGTAGAAATTCATTACTAATATCATTGTCATCATCCATTAAATGTACCAAAAGTTAGATGTTACTTTGTTATCCAATGAGAAGTAGTAAAAGAGAGAAGAAAAAAAAATGTGTTACTGTATTTAGTCCATTCTCGGACTGCCATGCTAGACAATAATATTGCATGTGGCATAAATTGTGCAACGAAAATAATGTTCATGCAATATATAAGTCTTTACACTTCATAATACGTATATTTACCAATACAACAATTGATACGCATAAACAATACCGGTACAACTCGAATTGATCGACTTGAACTACTGCTATATGAATTACTTGAATTATCAGAATATATAAAAAAAACATATAGTGTTGTGAGTTGACAAACAGATAATAGGGAGAAAAAATAAAGAAAACTGTTATTAGATCATTCAAAGTTACATTGACGTATCATCTGACTACAACACTGGTGGAGTGATAAGATTGCAGCGATAAACGACAATAATTGGAATTTTATCATAGCTGTTCTCAGTGACAAATTTCACCAACTGAACAATAATTCTATCTCTATACTGACACAATATTAGGTCAGTAATTAATAATGGTAGATGCTGTCATAAATCATTTAAATTCTTTTTCAAAACATTCAACATCTCAAAAAGCGTTTCTCGTTGTATTAACTCGATACACTTGTATTATTCAATTATTATGAATATTTTTCCAAGAATAAAATCTCTTAAGCGATTTTCACTTTTGTGTAGTTGAGAAGTTGATATTGTGGTAATTATTCATATTGAATGAAAAACACTTATTTATTGATACTTATTAGACTTATTGATTGAAAGACAAGACCTATCGATACTTAGAAAGACTTTCCAAGCACCAACGAATCTGTGGTTCTTTGGCAACTTCTTATCCTTTTCATTAAATTCTTAAGCGATAGAACTGACCATACCAATCAATATATTTTCATTCTTGTTATCATCAACACAATAAATATAAATGTGGAGTTATATATATTGAATCTCGAGACTATACAACAGAAACTGACCCATAATAACTATATGCTACAGAATATCATAAAATTAGTTTATACGACTCAACAAAACTAACTAGAAATTCGTTCATTAATTTAAATACAACCCAAGATTAAAACCCAATACTAATTATTCTAATGAAACATTATTGAATGATTTATGAAGAATGAAATAAAGAATCATGAGATAGGCAAACAGAATAGAAAAATAAGAAATCAATTACAGTAATTGAAAAAAAAAATTAACTAGACTACTATGATAACACTGTCATTACCAGTCCCAAGATGTCATCCACTCAGCAACTGAATCCCACTTCTCTTCCCTTTATAACTATAATACCGGTACAGAATGCAAAACACGGATTGTCATTGGCGAAAACAAATAACATGAATTATCAATATCTTCGAAGCCTACTATTCCGTTTGATAAAGTGGGGGCTATTTTAATTTACTTTAAGATCATCAACACTTTTAATGAAGGAAATCCCCCCATCAATTTTACGAATTTTAACCCTGCCAAGATGGTCGACCCAGGCATCCTTAATTTTAGCATCTCTCTTGAAACGCCGTGCTATACCAAGCAGTTCTCTCCGCCTAGACGACAGACTCTGGTTGATGAACACAGGCTGCTGTCCATCAAAGCCTTCAACTTGATTTCTACACAGCTTACCGAATTTTTTTCTTAGATTCAACATTAGATGGGCATCCAGTCTTCTGACGAACTTGACGATTATACCAGGTGGGGGAGGTACTGCACCAGGCTTACCCTTGAGCGGCCTGAGACGGTGTATGGCGTCTACCATGACCGGAGGCATGCCGATCGCGTTGCTCACTCTCGCGAATGTATCCACTACATTCTCATTAGCCGGCTCGGGGAGGCCATGTATCTCCAACGTGTTGCGCCGCGTATACATCTCCAGGTCATCCAGTCGCTCCTCAGTGGTTCGCAATCGTTCTTGGACACTATTAACGTCGCCTCTCAGAGATTCTATCAGTTCCTGTTGTCTATTAATAATTTCACTCTGCTTAGCAATTATCTCCTCCAATTTATCCCGCTTTTCCTGTCCGGCATTTACAAGAGATTTTAGTTCCTCAATAGAATTTAACAATTCAGTTTTTACAACTTCCAACTTTCCCTCAAAAGGCTCCATGGATTTTGTTTGCTCGCCAGCAGCCGAAACTTCACTTTCCCCTGAGCACTGTCTATTTATTTTGACAGGAGTAGAGTCATTTACCCTAAGAGATCGCTGAACACTTAAACAATCAGGGCAGTCCCATGACTTGTTTTTCAAAAACGAAACTTCAGTCTCCTTCATATTAACACACGCAGGATGGAATAAACACTTACAGTCTTTGCATAACAAATTAGATGCATTTGAAGAACGATTTACAGGCTGTTTACACTTTCCACAAGTACTCATGTTGCCGACCAATGACAAAGTTTTTCGCTGAACAAATAATTTTAAAATAAGTTTACTTTTTAACACTTCACTCGAATAGTTCCGTTCAAAACAATTCACAAATCACGGCAGTCCGAAAACAGAATACAGTTAGTCAGCTATCATCAGCGATAAGACCGTTCAAAAAGACAACTGTCTAGTTCGACTGCCGAACTGATACTGTCGAATATACTGAATCTCGATATACTGTAAACATTTCTTCACAAAGATTTGACAAGGATATCCAGCGACACTTATCATATCCGATAAACGTAACTGTTGTAACATAACATCTCATCTTCGCTTGTCTGTTAGAAACCTCCTGAAGACTAATAATTGATTACCATTTATGTGGATCGAGAACAAGATTACACAACATTAATCTTGTTTTTCAACTGATCTCTCGTTTCAAAACAGCTACCTTCCAACTTTCAAGGTGTAGAATATTGATTTGAAGAAAGCTGCTAGAAAGTTGAGTAACGTTGTAAAATTTTTCACTCTTTCGACAGTTTTTGATTGGCTTCTTGTATAGCAGCATATCGATTGACAGAGATTGATAGCACGAGATTGTTGATTGATTTTCGAGTAGGTTTCTGGAAGGTTCGTTCTGTAGCACTATTAATTAGTAAAGACGTGTTGATTACAGTGTGTCAATTCGAACACGCTATGTTCATCGCTCCAGTTACGTTCTGTGTGCCTTCTCTTTTCTTGTCTTACACTTTCTTCTCTAATTCTCTCAACTTCATTAAAAATGTAATTGAACATTCTTTTATGTAGGCTTCAATACTATACTGGGTTCGTTTTTGAACTATTTTGTCGACACTACAGTCTAAGATTTTGAATAATTGTTAATGAAGACTAGTACTGTAGATGAAATAGATGAGTACTGTACTGGGTGTGCCTTAATACCTTAATACCTTAATATAGAGTGTCGGAGAAAATTAACATCATACAGGCTTACTGGCAATCAGTGTTTTTCTTAGTTGCTATAAGCCATCATTTTGAAAATTATGTAAGCTGTTCATAAGCTTACATAATTAGTAATTCATTATTAGTCAAATTTTTGATAATCAGACTTCAAGCTTTCGAATTTTGAACAATTCAAGTGATTTAGTGATGGTAGTTCAAAGATTATACTGATTTTTTGTATTCCAGGTAGTTTTGGTCGTGATGGCTTTGTGTTTTTCAACATTTGTAACTTTTCAAAATACATAAATTTGTTGAATTGTGCAATTTACTTTTTATCCATTGCATGCATGATTTCCAGAGCGATAGCATAGAATGTGACTTTTATATTTTAGATTGAGCAACTGTCCCTCAATCTTTCAGAGAATATATAAAATGCAAATAACTCGCTCAACGAGTCTACGGTCTACGATATACAGTATTTATAATTTTGAAAATAGACTAATACGAACATTATTATAATTATATCATTCACAAGATGGATAAAAACGTGACTTACGATTTCGCTCTAGTGCTTACTGTTGTAGTGAATCAGCTTTTCAGAGCAGAATAATCTGACTTTTTTCTTTATATTAGAACTAACTTATTAGAAGATGGATCTGAAACTTCAAGAAAGGATTAAAATGAAACTTGCAGAAAGGATCGAAATGACATTTCATCGCAATGAAAACGAAATGCTATGTTGAGGAAAAGGTGAAAGAACCGTGCAGAAGGTCAAACAACAATAAACACATTTTTGTGCCAGTGCTTTTGCTCTCACTCTCTCTCTCTCTCTCTCTCTCTCTCTCTCTCTCAAACACACACACTCTCTCTCTCCCTCCTCTCCTCGTCTTTCTTTCTTGTGCTTTCTTTCTTGTGGACTGTAGACGACGTTGTTGAAGTTGGAGCAAGAAAAGAAGGAGAAGGGAAATATTTTTCCTTTCTTGCAGATAGTAGACGACTTTGTTGGAAAGGAAAGAAAAAAAGGGGAAGAGGTATGCGAGGGAGCAAAGAGGATGATTCATTTTAAGAGAAGCAGTGTGTAAAGGAGAGAGAGAATGCACACGAAAAGGAGACAACAGAATGAGAAGAAGGAAAACAGAGACAACGAGACAAAAAGTAAAATATAAGAGAAAGAGGGGTTGTGTGAGTAAATGAAAAATGAAAGAGTTTAGAAAAGATCAGACGAAGACGATAATCAAGAAATAATAGGATCAGAAGTGAGATGAAGAGAATGAAAAGGCGTGGAAGAATGTTAGAAGGAATATAAAAAGGAAACGAACTATAATGAGAAGTTGAAGATGGATAACCCGAAGAAGAGACTATGGAGAGAAAGATTTAGAACAGAAAGGGAAGATGCAGGAATAGGTTTGTGAAAAGAAATGCTAGAAGAGGGAAACGAAGAGAAAGAAGGGGGAGACGTAGGACGTGAGTAGATGAGAAGAAAAAGTGGGGGAACAAGATGACGTTGGGAGATTTCAATGAATAGAGAAGATACAAAAATACAAAAGGGAAATAATAAATACTTGGGAAGCAGTAAATGAAAAAGGAAAGAAGGACTAGAAGTAGAATATGATGATGATGATCATGATGATGAAAAAGAAAAAGGAGAGATTGAGTGGTAGAGTGGACTTAAAAGTCCTTACTCTCCCTAATAAAGAACTTTTCCATTTCATTTCAAGAAGGAGGAGGAGAAGAGGAGTACTGGAAGTAGAAGATGATGATGATGAAGAAGAAGAAAGAGGTAGAAGGAAAGAAGGACTAGGAGTAGAAGGTGATGATGAGGAAGGAAAAGAAAGGGAGATAGAAAAAATAAGAATACGAAGAAGAAGAAAAGTACGAAGACGAGTTGGAGAAGAAGAAAAGAGAAAGGAGAAGAATACTAAAAAGAAGAGGAACAAGAACACAGTAAGGGTGATAGAAGATTCGAAGAAATAATGGGGAAAATAGAAAATAAGAATGAAGAAGAAGAAAAGTGTAAAGTAGTAGAAGAAGGAGAGGAAGAAGATGAGTACATGGGTGGAGGAGGAAGAGGAGGAGGAGGTGGAGGAGAATGAGGAGGAGTAAGAGTTGTAGAATTGTAAGAATGCAGACCGAGATCAAGTTGACCCTGATATATGCCATTAGGAAGTGGTACCTAGTGTGAGTGAATATGTGTGCCGACTCATCTTATAACGGACGACCCACTTACGGCCACTGTCCGTCAGTCCATTCGTCCGAGTCATTAATCCATATGGTTACAATTGACTCACATGGTGACTCCCAGTCCAGAGTCAAGTCAAGAATCATTCATTACTCCGTATAACTTCAGATACAGATTCATGTGTTTTAACAAAACAAAAATTTAACTTACGTTTTCTTCTTCACAGCTCAATCGTTTGATTGGTTGGCAGCCTTCCATCTAAATCTGTCCATTGCTAATTTGCTACTCTCTTCCATTGTACATAGCTCTAGCACCCAGATCCCTCGTAATTTTTCTTAAATACTGCAGCTGGGGTCTCCCACGACCCCTTTGTCCATCCACTGTACTTTCCAGAATACTTGACGTGAATGCGTCGTGTCTTATTATGTGCTAATTGACCGAGCGAAGTGAGGTCTAAGATTGAAGTCGACGGTTTGGCATTTCTCTTAATGTTTAAATATGTTTATATGTTTTTATGTTGCGCATTTACGGCGAAACGTGGTAATAGATTTACATGAAATTTGACAGGTATGTTCCTTTTTAAATTGCGCGTCGACGTATATACAAAGTTTTTGGAAATTTTACATTTCAAGGATAATATAAAAGGAAAAAGGAGCCTCCTTCATACGTCAATATTAGAGTAAAAATCAGACTATAGAATTATTCATCATAAATCAGCTGTCTAGTGGACTATAATTAATATAACCCGTTCAAAAACATCGAACATCTTGAAAATTTATCTTTCCATCAACGTTGCAGACAGTTGCAGCTAGACCTGATAACAGCGCTCACACTCACATTCCGGGACGACACGTCACGGTACGATAGGACAGAAAGCTCTATATTTATTTAGGATTTTTTCTAGACATTTTAAATTGATAAATTATTTATTAATTTTTGAGAAAACATAACAACAGGCCAATGTAACTTACTGAGCGCGCGGTCTACTGTTCACAGAACTACTAGTACTTACGTTTTAGCGTTAAAAATAATTACCAGTAAGGTTGAAATGACATGGTGAATCATATTAACCTAAAGAGTTTTACAATAATATTGAGCAAAGAAATATGATAAAATATAAGTTGAGGTACTACTGTAATGTTTTCACATGAAACGGTGAATTTTGGACCTTAAGAAGTCCATTCTCAGAAAGGATGGTATCGAGGATACCCTCCCTTCAGCACTTGACCGTGAAAAATAAAGTTGGAAATTCAAGCGAAATATTGTGGTTGAGTGTAGAAAATTTAGACTAAAAATTGATCAAGAGGTAAAATCATAAACCATAAAAACAATAAATCATTAATAGTTGAGTTAATTGTCAGAATAGAGTTAATAATCATAAGGAAGAAAATGAAGAGAAAGATTAACTCCCAATTAACTGATATTGATATTAATGACCATATAGAAAAGAATACTCTGGTATGATGTATGACTGCAATTGACATGGTGACTGCAGGATTGTCGTGTCCTCACTGTCCTTAGCGTAGAAAATTAAGACTAAAAATAGATCAAGAAGTAAAATCGAAAACAATAAATAATTGAGAGTTGAGTTAATTGACAGAATAAGTAAATAATCATAAGGATGAAAATGAAGATAAATATTAACTCCAAATTAATTGATATTGATATTAATGACCATAGAGAAAATAATACTTTAATCTCTGGTATGACGTATGACTGCCATTGACATGGTGACTGCAGGATTGTCGAGTCCTCACTGGAATATACTATTTACTGACAACTTAGGTATAAGCTCAGTTCTGTAGACCATGACTAAGAAAATAAGTAGAGGAGTGGACAGAGTCTATAAATGTGGAGTCCTGGAGTCCAGTATGTAGAGTCTAGAGTCCAGTAGAGTCTAGAGTCTAGATGTATGAGTCTAGTATAGTGGCTATCTCTGACTCACGTACGGTAGAAGTTTCACTTGTGTGTTTTTACTTCTTATTTTACTTCTTATTCATTTTTCGCGTTTTCTTTTTCTAATCTTGTTTCTATAGTTCAACTACTGGAAGTGATACGTGCCTTCTTGTTTCATTACTAACTAGTAGCAGGCACGTTTATGTTAGTAGTCATCCTGATTGACAGACGATGATGCTAGCTTAATTCATGTTAGCATGCTAGCTAGTGAATTTCATGTTCATTCTCATGTCAGCATCTGATTAACATTGGTTTGCTATCCTTGTTTGTCATCAGACAAAGCCTACAGCTCCATCATCTTCTACCTCAACCCTGTCGCCAAATCGTTTGTATGCTCTGAGTAAATAATATAATAAATTGCCAAAATATTTCTTCTCAATTAGATATGAAAATGTATTATCAAATCAAAACTGACGTGTTGTCTCTCATGTCATACGAATATATGTATATAGAAATATATGGAAAGTTATACTTTCATGGGGGATAAAATATTTCATATAGAAGTAATCTTTATTATCAATATTACATTAGATATTCCGGAAAACTTGGATTACAGATAACAAGCCATGTACAATAGAATACGATGATAACAGAAAATTGGCAAATCTGCCGTCCTATCATTTCCACTGATTTAAGGATGGCGAAGGCTAAAAATAAACTTTCTACTGGTGATATTTTCCAAAGTTTTTGATACGTATATATCAAGCTATCAAAATAAATAAGTTTTCTCAGTAAAAAATGTTTTTCCGATCATTACTTTTTGAGATATGAGCGCCTAAAGTTTAATTTTTGGGACAGAACATTTCAAATTCGGTGAGAGATAAATCCATGAGATTTAAAGGATAAATTCTAAATGGTATTGTTGATTGAATAAAACGACAATTTTCTGAAAATATCAATTTTGAGAAAGTTATTCAATTAACTAAAAATTTCCAAAAATAACTTTTAGTTGAGTTATTTTTGGTCATTTTTAGTAAATTGAATAACTTTCTCAAGAATTGATATTTTCAATGACCAGAAATAACTTTTAGATGAGTTATTTTTGGTCATTTTTAGTAAATTGAATAACTTTCTAAAACAATGATATTGTCAAACATGATTCTCACTACAGGATATGTTCGCTAGTTTCTCACTAGCTAATTGATAGCTGATAAGAGTCATTACTTCTATACTAACGCAAACTTTGTTCTATTTCTCCTTTCGGTAAACAGAGTATAAGGCCCAGTTGCACAAAAGCCGGTTAAATCTTTCACGATAACCAATCAGAGAAGGCCTTTTAGAAAAGACGGCTTCTCCTGTTTGGTTCTCGTGAAAATAATCACGGTTATAATTTAACTGGCTTTAGTGCAACCGGCACTAAGACTCTGATAAAAAATGAAGTAGCCTCTGATCCTCTAGTCGGAAGGGCTTCCAGACTACAAATTTCAGGCACCATTTTTCATGGTCTATCTGTTGTAATGTTCACGGTTATTCCACACCATAAACTTGATACCGGGCTCTCAGTATCTCGATACTGGACTTGAATAACTTATACCGTTGCACTAATTCTGGAGGCTGTTTGGCTGTTCATTTTAGAGATGGAGAGAGATAAAGTGATGGAGGAAGAGTGGGTGCGGGAAACATAGTGAATGGGTAAAAGTGAGTGAGAGAACAGTTGGCTAAGTAAGTGAGTAAGAGAGAACTGATAGAACAGTTTTCATTTAGAACGGTTCACAGGGAACTGGACCAGTTTCAATTCTTTAAACTGTCAGCTTTCTTATGGATATAATCTCAACGTTTCTCATTCAAGTAATTCTGCCAGGTTGAAGTGAATCTCACTACACACCAGTTTCATTATTCACTTTTAACTGTCAGCATTTTCCAATTATAATCTGAAAGCTTCTCATTCAACCAATTCTGCCAGTTTTAAGTGCATCTCACTGTAGACCAGTTTCATTCACCGGATCGTAATCACTGATCAGTGAGTTGTAGATCGTTCTACTACTGACTCTTGAATAATTGTGAATCATAATTATCTCTACTGTGATAAAGATGCCAAAAAACTGCTAGCGGAAAATATCGAAGTAAAAAGTCCGAGAACCACTGGGCTAGTGGATCAAATGCTATTTTACAGAATATACTAGTCTCATGAAAAATACAGTAGTGATGTCCACGCTATAATGGCAGTATTTGATTATCAGTGGTGTTGTTATTCTTGTTTATCATTCGAAAAAGCAGATAGCGCTATTCTTCACTACCTCTGCAACCTTTGAAAATTGTTTTTCAACAATGTAGAAATGTAATTGATTAACAAGATTTTCAATCTTAATTATGAAAATGTATTATTAAATAATTCAAAAATATATTTCATTGACAAAAATGTAATATTGATTACTTTAAACAGGTTCATATTACATTAGATATACTGGTATCCTCTATAGAAGGCAGTAGCAAGGCAGAGAATCGGCAATGGTGTTCTCCCATCTTCCTACACTGTCATTATAACGTGGACATCACTATAGCGGAAAATCTAGTCTAGTAGTAGATTTATTAATAGTATCTTATCGGAGATTATCGATAATATGGGCTTGGTTATTGTCTATGACAGATCTATTTGGGAGAGAAATAGTACAAGGAGTATCCTTAGTTTTTCTCTCCCAATCAGTGCTACTTTGTAAAAATTATAAATAAATAAATTAATTATTGTCTACTGGTTATGCTGCATTTAGCCACTCCTATTGGTGGATTTAAAGCAAACATCCTTCAATCTAACATGAAATTATTTGTAAATATGATTTGTGTATCACCAAATGAATATCGCATCATAACTAGGCATAATTATCCTATATTCGTATAAAATTTCCAGATCTTTCTCCTATAATCGATTTTCCACCTTGTTACACTTGAGAAATGTCTTCTTTTGGTTGTTTTACTCAGATTCTATCATTCATGATTTATAGTCCGGTGTTACCAAAAATCGTAAATAGAATTGAAATGTTTCTCTCTTTTGATTTCCGTATTCAGAATTCTATTGAATTAATTTTAATTTATATTGATGATTTCATCTTGTGATAACGAGCTGATAGGACTACTAATTTCACAAATGAAATAATGTTATTTCCTGAATTTTGTTCTGAAGAATATTATATTTTATTACTTTAACGATGTAAGGAATTGGATAAATTGCTACTCATAGATGTTATTATCAATTAAACGAAATCTGTGTATTATATTGTTCATTTGAAATTCTCTTTAGCTATTCTGTTACCAAAATTTGTTGTGTGCGGAAGTCGCCAGACAGTCTTACAGCATTTATTTGAAATTTCATAGCACTCATTACATTCATCTTTTTATCTTGTGAAAATACCTATTGTTTTTACATATAAGTGAACCTAGACAGGTAGTTAAAAATTGGCCTAATGCTAAAAAGGTTGACCTTAACCATCACGGATTACATGAGATCAACTCTCTACTCTCTATTTTATTTGCTTCTTACGAAGTCGTGCCTCCAGTAATGAATATCAATTAAAATCGTTTTAGACAACTTTCTATTCATTAAACACTTTAGAATGTTTGTGACATTTGCCTGGAAATAGTGTGTGGTTTATTACATTCAGCTTCTCTGATTATTTTTGCCAATTATTGGGAGTATGATTACGAATGAGATTGCAGTTTCTCTGCTGTATTTTGCTTACTGTATTCGGGAATTAGGAGTTAGAGATCTGGAATAATTATTTAGATATACTCAATAAAATAAATTTATATGTTAACGTCTTGAAATATTGTAATAACTATTCGTGAAATCAGCTACGGATCTTTATACGATTTTCAAACAAAAATGAATTTAAAATTAAACAGGTTGCAGCAGAAAATTTACTGCAAAATCCACATGTAAACAAAATGCTCGGAAATGAAGCAAGGTAAATGGAGCCACATGATTGGTAGTTGGCTGACCGCCTGCCATTGGTCGAGACAACACACACCCATGAATGGGCGGAGCTATCACACTTGATAGGAGAAACAAAATAGATGTGTCTTCTAAATAAATTTGTCAAATTTGTAGGTAAATAATTAAAAGAGTTCAAGGATCAGCAACCATTTTTTGTACCTGATACTGCGATCAGTTTTTTTAGAACAACTCTATATACATTTGAAGTTAAATTTTATAGAATTGTTTAGTTCTTGCTCTGTTTCTCTCACATTCTAATATAAAATATTTCAAATTTTAAATCCATTTAGGTTTTTGTAGTGTGAATTTTTCACACAATCAAATATATTTTGTAATGTATGCAATAATAGGAAATATAATATTTTCCAATGTATACTGTCTCAAAATATCTTCTCTTCTTAGATTGAATTTAATTTGCTGTATCTTTATATGAATCAGATCATATTTTAAGTTTTCCTGTGTTATTGAACTAATTATTTATAACTAAACTACTACTAACTACTATTTTGTAATGTATGCAATAATTGGAAATATCATATTTTCCAATGTATACTGTCTCAAAATATCTACTCTTCTTAGATTGAATTTAATTTGCTGTATTTTTATATGAATCAGATCATATTTTAAGTTTTCCTGTGTTATTGAACTAATTATTTATAACTAAACTACTACTAACTACTATTTTGTAATGTATGCAATAATTGGAAATATCATATTTTCCAATGTATACTGTCTCAAAATATCAGCTCTTCATAGATTGAATTTTATTTGCTGTATCTTTATATGAGGTCATATTTGAACTTTCCCTTTGTTACTAAACTGATTATTTTACATTAACACCAAACTACTACTACCTCTAAACAGATTAGATAGAAAGCAATGGATAATACAATCACTAGAACCAGAAACTACTGAATTATTTACGAGATTATTATCTCATGCATTACGCAATCTCTCAAATGAAGTCCAATTATACAATACACATAGTGAAGGCCTAGTCTGTTTTTGAGTAGTTCTTATAGGAGAAGCCCTTATGATATACCATTGTATGGGTTATTCAACTATCTAGGCCTCTATTTTACCACCAGTTTTATAGCCCACCTCTTTCACAAGAATTATTCCACCTTTTACAGCTTTTTATAGTCGATTGTGTAGAATACGACAGAGCTAGCTTTAGGCATTTCAAAGCATGGATAATATCGCTCGTAATAGTATGGTGCTCATCCTAGGTTACAGATTTGTACTATATACTGCATGTCTGCTGGTTTACACTTCCTTGTTCTAAGCTCTTGAGCTCGTCTATATCACTCTAGCTCGTTCACTTTGAGAGACGAACTAGGTCATAGTTTATGTTATGAAAATTATGAAGATCTCACTTTTCACGGCTTTTCGACACCCATCATCTGTTTGAGGATTATTTATATCAGATTGGATTTATCAGTAGTTGTAGATTATTATTTATTTATTTATCAGATTGTGTACAAATACTTAACATAAGGAAAGGCACAACAGGCTCATGACCAAAACTGTCCCATTTCCTATTTATACTATACTAGCCGTCAGGATCGCTCCGCTCGCCATATCCGTCTAGCCAGGGGGCTCCGCCCCCTGGACACCCGTAAAAAATTAGATCAACGGGCTCGCTTCGCTCGCCATATCAGGCGATATAATATTCCCAGTAATAGCTCTGATTGAAGTAGCAGTGCCCAATCAATTTTTCCGCGATAAATGCATTTCAATCTTCATCTTGGTGCCAACCTAACAAAGTCAACTCAACTTAATTCCAACCTGACAAAATTATTAATTTAGTTACCAGTTAACAACTGTTTCGAAGAGGTACTCTCTCTAGATTATAGTTCTATATTAACAAATGGTATGGACATTTTTCAATTATAATTAAGAGATTGGAATAAGAAGAAGATACATGCTAAAAGACGAACTTTAAACCCTTAAAAACCACCCTTAGAGTTGAAATATTGCCAAAAGATTTCTTAGTGCGCCTCTAAAGGGCCAACTGAACATACCTACCAAATTTGAACATTTTTGGTCCGGTAGATTTTTAGTTCTGCGAGTGAGAGAGTGAGTGAGTCAGTCAGTCAGTGAGTGAGTGAGTGCCATTTCGCTTTTATATATATAGAAGATGTCCAAATCAAAATTTTGGTTATGTCACTTTCACTTTTCAAAATACAATTATAAAATTATACTCAGATAAACGAGTAAATTTTGAATCAAATAGGTAGGCTACTATTAGAGTCTAAAATAAAAAAATCTAGAACAGTAACTTGGTAATTCTTCAAAAAGTCTAAATTTTGAATGAAACTAGAAAATAAAACTAGATCCTTGAGCTAAAACAATTGAAATAAGTTTGTTCCACCAAAAGAATAGACTCTTTGCTATCTTCGAATATGTTCACTTTTACGTTGTTTCGCATGAAAATTATAACAGGTTTGTAATTCTCATGAAGCAATTTGCTTCAAATACCGCTTGGGTTTGTAATTTATCTCTCATTCAAGAAGGCATAATATTATAAAAATAAATTTATCAAAATTGATCAGAAAATAGACTTAAAAGGATAAGTAAAGATTAAGAATTTGATGAGAAGAGATATTTCATCATAGTATAAGGTATACATTTCAGATTCAATATTATTACAACATCACTTTCTATGCCTCATTATAGTTTTCATCACAGAATCAATTACTGAAATCATCTCTGAGGTTGAGTTATACAACTTTACCAAAATATAAGGAGAATGTGTAAAATTTATTGTGAGATCTAAAAAAGAACAGGAATTATTGTGAGATGTTAGAGAATTGAAATGGAAAAATGCCTGCAGTCTAAGACATACGTAAGGTTTTTTAAAATGGGAGGAACCGAAAATGTTCGAGTCGTGTCATTAATGTTCTCAAATGATTCCAGAATGGTGACAAATTTATGTTAAATGAATCAGGTTTGGAACGAAAACAATAATTCAATTCCAAATTGTTAATTTTCATCTCTCTCTTCAAACGAAGATTTTCTTACAACCTCTATCTTTTTTATTGTCATTTCTCGTAAATTATACCCAATTTAAATTGATGTTATCACATCATCAAATCTTGCGAAATTGAGCGGTACCAAGAAATTGAGGATGTTTCACAAGATATTTTTTGACCCGTTACTGTAATAAATTCCAGATTAGTCCCTCCCAATAGTGGTGATTAGTTAACCGGTTTATTACACTATACTGTAGTTGTTATAGAGAACGGATCTTTCCAGATGAAAAAACTAGTTCACATTGGGCCAAGGGATTTAGGTGAGTTTGGTTTCGATAGTTTACTTTGATACGATGTCCTTCTCATTAGTGAGTCGAAAATAGAAGAAGTAGAGCAGAATATGTCACCAAGATAAAACTATTTCTTCTACCATTTTTGACTTGTAGGCTCATAAAACTCGTCGGAAATATTGAAATTCATTCATTTAAAAACACTCCGGAACGGTTCACGCAACGGTTGAATGAAGATGGCGGGCGAAAATTTTGAAGCGATGGTAAGGAAGTTTTTTTAAATTTGAATAGGATTTCTACTGTCAAATTATCCTTGTGATGAAAAATATCAAGCTGTATCCAAAATTCTCACCATATTACAAGTTTCTGATTTCAAAGATGAATACAGCAGTTTATGAGCGAGTTCTCCAACCCAGGGTGTCGCTAGTAAATAATTATTGAACTTTTTTATGTTTCCTGGACATAAGGAAATAGCATTTTACAACACAAAATGTGCAAAGCACGGGTTACCTGGTAGTAAATAATAATATTTTCCAGCTCCAATTTATTGTAAAAGTTGAATATCTATCGTGAAAGATGTTTTATTCATTATTATAGCGTGGAGTTCATTGATCCCCTGTACAACCACGCACGAAGATTATCCAGCGAGCTAAGTCAAGAAAAACCAACGCATTTCAGCCGAGTTTCAGCCAAAGCAAGGGAATCTTGCTCATAACTTCTGTCTCACAAAGGGCAAACAAAGCACGGTGGTATGTCGATTTTTATTCTGTTGACGTTCGAGTTGCGTGCAATAGAGGTCTGAAGTTTAGAGAGGGTATAGTGAGAGAGAAAAGAATAGAATAGAATCCTCTAAAGAAAAGCAAAGAATCAGAAAGAGAGAGAGTTTAGTGCGGTCTAAAGTTTCAGAAAGCTCGCTGTCAACCATTCACCCTTTTCTTTATTACAATATTTTCGTAGCAACTCAAGTCCAAAGACCTACACATTGGAAACTGAGAAGTTTAATCTGACTTCTTGGAAGAAATCAGATCGTCAAGAAATGATCAGAGCTTGAAAAATTTCGGGGAGTTTTCTTTTGTGTTCTGCGTGCATGAAGATGTCCCTTTCTTCTGCATGAAAACTGTAAAAGGATAGAGGAGTTGGAAGTCATTTCAAGGAAATTATTTTTAAGTTAAAAAAATGATTGAATAGAGTGCTGGGTCCACAGCTTAGTAAACCTCTTCACAAACAGTTTTTCCTTCACAAACAGTATTTTAGCGATAGATACGTCAATTTCAATCATGTATGTCTGATTAAAGTGGGTCATTCAATATCCGATTTCTTGTACAATTTGTGGTCGAACATGCAATGTTGGATTCGTCGTCGGACCGTGAATGGGGTTGTTGATTTTGGTTCAAATACTGGATGTCTTATCGGACAAGTTGGGTGAACTAGACCCAACACATCCAACATCCTCAGGTCAGCCGCGTAGTCAGAGTCGAGTTGTGATCTGAGTGGAGATGTTGGACTAACTCGTGGATAATCAGTCGGAGCATGAGTGGTGAAGGATCCAACTAATGGTCCAACTACCGGCCCAACATTGTTGTTGAAGAATTCAGATAGCGAATATGGTTCCATGGTTATAATTGCTTCAATATGATCCCAAGTCTCTCAAAGCTGAAGATGTTTAAAATTATCGTCCTAGTCACTTGAGGTGAATGATTTTTTAATACTCATTCTTGACATTGTAATTATAAGTTGTATCTCCCTGAGTGAATTCTCACTGACTTACAAATTATTTTATGGCTGTTTTGTAGAGGTTCTATCCATACCTTAGATATTTCTCATCAAACCTAAGGAAGAAGCACTTGCGTGAAAACTGATAATCATACAACTCTATACACACTCAACGAACTCCAACTGACGTTTAAGAGCGTTAGATTTATTCATCCCATACATGAAATAAAACCGAACCCGGCTCTACAATACAATAATAAGAAGTAACTAATATTGGAACAGAATCCTTTCAAGTCTGCTGATATTTGTACTTGATTTATTGCACAAGATGTACGAGTATTATCATTATAGACTTCATACTAAGTATTAGAGTATGCGCTTTCCACATTCTACTAGTCTATACTCATTTTGCAGTGAAGTTTATTGATTACATGTCAGTTGCATGGTGAAACTATCATGATTAAATATTATTAACAGTATTCCAATTACAGCAGGCTGTATTATCTAACCCTAGTTCTAATTCACTTCCATTTCCAGTGGTTATAGTTGGAGTTACTCTTGTAGAAAAATCTATTTACTTATGTACTCGATAATATCCCAAATGGGGAATTGAATCAATCATAGTCAACCTATCAGAGAGTAGCGATTGCATCGTCATCGCTACCGCCAATGACTGTTGAGAGGGAGAATTCGACCAGCGCAATCACAAGCTAGCCAATGAGAGAGAGAGCAGTAATTTATTGTCTTGTCGTCAGTCATGGGAGGAGCGTTGAGAATTGAGCCAATCGCAATTTAACCAATAAGAGAGCAGCTATTCCATTGTCATGAGAACAGACAATGTTAAAAAACATTAAACATTTTTAGGTGAGAGAAATATAACCAACCACAAGCTAATGGAGAGCAGTAATGATGTAGAAGAAAAAAGCGATCGCGAAAATTTATGGTTATGATGCATCATAAGAATCGTCTGTTTGAGCCAATAATTGAGTGGTTGATTCAATAATTTCAAATATTTATTCAATTTATATCTATTATATTGTAAAGGAAGGAATTAGCTAATACATGCACGAAATAAATACACGAATGACGCACTGAACTAATGAACTGATTGAAATTTTGCATAAAGATTCTAAATTTACCGAGGGTGATTATAGGTCAGTTTCCAGTTTGTTCAAGATTTCAGTACGTCAAGTTGTCAGTTTGTAATCAATTAACCAATGTACCTAGAATACCTAGTATTCTTGGTACATTGCAATTAACTGTCCAAAAGCATTCTCTTGCTAACAAAGACGTTTTAGATCAGCTTACATTGATAGAAGCCTTTGGATGTCATCCTGATTTGTCGAATGATAAACAAGAGTATACCAATTTTACAAACTACACCAATTTTACAGCAGTTAAATACGGTCATCATAATGTGGACTTTACTATTATATAATTCTGAATCCATGATTGTATGTAATTGTTGGATTATTCAGAGTCAAAATAGAACTTATTTTCATTGTCGTCATTTTCATTTATATTCGTGAGTTCGTTTCCGTGTCCAGGCCAGACTAAAAATAAAACAATTTTCAAGCATTATATCTACATACCGGATCCCCAGTGATTAGCCACCATTACGGCTTTGTCATTAGCTAATATCAAGTCTTCAAGACTACATGTCTCTTGGAGTATATCCTTCATTTATACAAATACGTCCATTCATTCATTAATTGATATGTTTGTGTAGGTGATCGGTGGCTGGTGTCGTGCCTGGGTGTGCTCTACCTGAGCAAGGGTTTATTCTACCGGGTGGTTCCGGCGGACCAGAGCTTCCAGTCAGGCGACTACTGCGGCGTGTTCCGGTTCCGGCTGTGGTGGTGCGGCGAGTGGGTGGAGGTGCTAGTCGACGACAGATTGCCCACGTTCGGGGATCGACTGTCCAGCGCCGGTACACGGCTTGCTTTCCTGCAGGCGCAACATACCGACCAATTCTGGCCCGGGCTGCTCGAGAAGGCCTATGCAAAGTGAGTGAGCTTCCTATTCTCAAATTCCAAGGATATGGTTGGAAAGAGGAAGAAATTTCCAATAAGATACATATAATTAATTGTTCCTTTGCATGCATCATTTTATAATTATTCAATAGTCTAGTGCTATGGTCCAGGGATCAAGTAATGCGTCCATGACTACAAACTTTTTCTTATGCAATTTCTGTGTTTTTCTGTTATATACTCGTAAAAGACCAAGGAGTGAGTCATTAGTTGGCCATTAGTTGACCATAAACAAATCCTCGTTGCAACCTTATGTAAGTGATATCTGAACACCATGAAAATAGAAACCCAAGTTTGAAATTGATTTGATGTATGTCATATACATATCCATTGTCATAATGGATTATTTCACGAAGAATTGAACTCGATCTGTATGATGGTTCACAGAATAAGTCTTGAAAATTCGAAGTTGATTGATCAAAACATTCAAAAGTTATCGTTGAACAAACAAACTCACAAACGGACACCGACTCAAAGCTCTAGTCATCAGTAAGAACTCACTACGTTTGTTCGATAACTCCCTATAGTGATGTCCACGTTATAATGACAGTATTTGATCAACTTTGGTTTTGCTATCCTTGCCTATCATTCGACAAAGCCGGTGGTACTATCCTTTTCTAGGTCCACAACGATGCCAAGTATGTTTTTGACAGTGTAGAAATATAATTAATTAAAGCAGAGAATCGGCATCGCTATTCTCCTATCTTTTATCCACTGTCATTATAACGTGGACCTCACTATAATATAATTTATAGAACGAGCTTAGCCAGTTCCTTCTTTTGACTAGAGGCTCAAGTCGTTGTCCTTTTGTGAGTTTGTTTGTATGTTTGGCGATTACTTTAAATGCTTTTATCTATCACCTTGAAATTATCAACACATATTCTTTGAATCATCGTATGGATCAATTTCGTTGGCTAATGAAATTAACTCACTCCTTCGTCCTTTTTGGTGATATAACAGATAACATTGAAAGTGCATAAAAATGTTGTAGTAATTATCTATCATTCCAAATCAGAAATCAGTAACAGCTGGATAAATATATTCTCGAATTATAACTAGCATTTTTTTAATGAATGAATAATGAATTTATTGCCAAATACGAGAAATATTTTTACAAATAAAAACAATCATCAAAATACAATAGTTTTTGGCGTGACTGGAAAAATAAGCCTTGAGCTCCAGCCACGAGTTGGAAAATAAGAAATACATTATTTAATCTAATAATAGCATGACAAATGAAACAATTCTGTTGATGGATGTTGGTTTTTATGAATAATCTAAGTAATTTGGATAAGCATTTTGAAACGTTTTCATTATTTTTCTCTGTAAAATCAGTGATATTGAACCATTGTGTGTGGAGGTGTGAGGCGAATGACCCACCAAAAATAAAATGAATTTTGCGCAGTGACCAGCAACGGTTCATCAGCCTAATTTTGGGAACAAACGAATTCAGTAACTAACCAGTTCCGCTCCGGTCATCTTGAGAAAGGCTTTGCCATCTAAAGTGAGCAACCAGTTTCCCCAAATAAGAACTGTCCAGTGGAGGTGTTGCTGAAACTTTTTCCTAAATCCTGTCTCGTCTGTTGTTGGTTGTTGTCAGCTTCTTCCTAATCGAGCTTCAAGTTCAAATAGTTTTCTTCTTGCAATTTGAGAGTACTGAATGAGTCAGCTAATGTGTAGAGTAGAGTATCTTTGCGATCTTTGTTCAATTCAAGAAAGTACTGTAATTAAATAAAAATACTAAGAAATTGTCAAAAACTATATATTTTATTGAAAATTAGAAAGACCGGTTTCGGTTGTTACACAATTGTCAGTCTCTGATAAACTCAGAGTTTATCAGAGATTGACAGTTATTATTATATCTTTGTTATTATCATAAACTCAGAGTTTATCAGAGATTGACAGTTATTATTATATCTTTGTTATTATTATAAACTCAGAGTTTATCAGAGATTGACAATTATTATTATATATTTGTTATTATTATAAACTCAATTATCAGAGATTGACAATTATTATTATATAGTTGTTGTTATTATTATAAACTCTGATTTACTTATTGATTTATTTATTATAAGACGTATTATAAACTCTCTGAGTCTATCAGAGATTGACAATGGTGTAACAACCGAAACCGGTCTTTCTAACTTTCAATAAAATCTGTGGTTTTTGACAATTTCTTAGTTTTTTTTATTTACTATGAATAATAACCATAATATCAACTTCTCAACTACACAAAAAGGGGGAAAAATCAAGAAAGTGATGTAAAAGCGGTCTAATAATAATTACCTTGATCATAACCTTATACCTTCGCAGTGAATTATATCATTGTAACCACTAATGTGTTGCATTTTAGATTGAAGATGCAATGTTAGTTTCTCGTCATCGACTCTTTGTCCGTTGTACCATTATCTACTATAATTGTATGGTTAAATTATCTAGCTGAAAACCTCAAACTATTTGATTCCAATAAATCTCATCGGTACCTTAGAAGGTCAGGATGACCATTACTCTGAATAACCTTCTGTATTATTATGATATGGAAAATATCTTCAAGTTTCCAATCAAATAATGACAGTTTTCCATCATCGATTCATTGTCCGTTGTCCCATCATCTACTACAATATTGGATGGTCAAATTATCTTGCTGAAAACCTCAAACTATATGATTCCAATAAATCTGATTGGCACCTTTGAAGGTCAGGATATCCATTACTCTTACTAACCACCTGTATTATTATGATATGGAAAATATCGTTAAGTTTCCAATCAAATAATAGAAGATTTCCTATGTTTTGAGTGTGTAACATAATCTGAAAATATCCTATATGTGTAAACTATGCTCTCACAATCTTTCTTACTTACGTTGAACATAATTTCAAACTTTTGTACCAAATCATATTACAGAATTCCAACAACTAATGTGTAGCATTTTATATGAAATAGCATTGTACGTTATTCATGATTGAAGCTCTATCCGTTGCTCTATTGTTTACTCCAATTTTATGATCTACCTCTAGCTTATAACCTCAAGTTAACATTCCAATAAGTCTCATAGATTTCTTGTGAGGTCAGGAGTACTATTGATTATCTGACCACTAATATTATTATCAGGTACGGTACTATCGTAAAATCATCATCTTGAAAGTACAGTTATTTTCCAATCACAACATTGGAGGCCTTCGCCTGCAGTATTATGAAAGGCTTCTGGAATTCTATTTCCTCATCCAAACCACAAATCTCCTTAGAAACTACTAGCTTCTGATTTATCCCATCACATTTATTATACAATAATAGAAGTGACCTATGTGTGTCTGGGTGAACTAATCTTTTACGGTTTATTTTAAGTGGTTTCTGGCGAATACCTTCAGTTATCTATGAAGAATTGCTGGATACTTTCACTGTAAAAGCTTGTTTACAACTTACTTGTTCCTATTGGTTCAGATTTTCCCTGTTTCGATAGTTTGTCAATAGCAGAACCTTCCTTAGAAAGTTGGAGTTCTTGTATATTTTATTTGGAAAAAGTTGTGATACTTGCTGCTGACTGAAGATTGAGTTGACATGATAATTTTTCAAGTTTTTTGATAATGCAACGTTTATAGGATTCTCTCTCTAATGGTTGTGTCATATTGATAAATACACAAATTTTCATTAGATTTTGGGAGATAGATATTCAATATCTCTCATAGAAGCTCTTATTACTATGAGAGAATAGAACTAATCTAACTAGCTTCCTAGTTCCAATTCTATTTACTTTAATCTAGTAATCTATTCATTGAAAATCTAACAAACAAAGATTGTAGAATCGGTTGTATTTATATTACTATAGAAAATTCTAGTAGTATAGTGTCCGAAGCCATTAGTAAATCACTGATGTGGTTCATGAAGCAGGTTCATTCATAATTCACTCTATCACTCACTATTTCTCTCTCCCACTGTCTCTAGGTTTTTAATAAATGCAATCAATCAATCTCTCTCTCGCTCTTTCTATCCCTCTCTCCCGTCATTACCTATTTCCGTTCACTCTTCATTGTGATAGTTTCTAACTGTTAACTCTATTGTATATTATCTTTGGTCAGCAATCAAGAATGTACATTACAATAATCACCTAATAACAAGTTAGTGATGTATAATTTTACTTCAACGTTTTATGTGTATTTTCTTGCTTTGAAGATAAAAGCAGAAAAGTGGAAGATTTGCGACATTCTCTTCAGAGTAATTCCAGTAATATACTCACTGCAAGTTGTAAAAATGTTGCTGTAAATCTTGAAGTCTCTGCAATTCTGCTAATCTTTCCTTTTTCTGCTATTTCTCCTGCTGTTATTTTGTTGTCTCCAGTACTTATCTGGCAATTTGTGTTCATTTTCTGTGCCTATTTGTTCGTTCTAGTGAGTGTTTGCTCTGTTCTCTATCTATTTACTGAAATAGTACTGTCCGTGTTAATTCTGTTGACGCGTTGTACATCTATTTGCTAGAATAGTACTTTGTGAATCTCTGCCACCAGTGCGTTGAACTGAAATAAACGTTTCCTTGCAATGTAACATAATTTCTTCATCGCCTTTAGCCTACGTACTTTCTTATTTTGTTCAAACGTGGAAATGTTTGAAACCTATTTGAACAATTTGAGACAAAATTATAGAAGAGAAGAATTTCTGGGCAATAGCCTGTTTTTTCTTCTCTGAATGTTGTATTTGTTTGCTTTATCAAATAAATAAATGGGGATAGTGAGAGACATACTCATTTCAGCAGAATCATTCTTTCATCAACTACAAGCTTGTATCATAAGCTTGAATGAAAACGATCCGATATTGTCGAAACCATTGTATTATAAAAACAATTTGAAATACTAGTTCCAGTCGTACACTATTATCAATCTCTAGTTAACTGAAAGGTTAAATCTTTGAGCAGAAGGAAATATAGTATGAGTGGAACCCTGCGATTGGTTATTAGCTAACCAATGAAGGTTGAGCTCTACTCCACTACTGTTATTGGTCGAGACTAGACACGCCCAAGTATTCCAAATATGGCCATGAGAACGTAACCACAAAAGTTGAGAGAAGCCCAGTAATTAAAAAAATCAAATGTTATTTCAAACATGTTTAATTTTACTACATAATTCATCTATTGTTGTATAGATCTTTACCACTGCATTATCATTATTATTACTCCCAATGAAGAAAACGAGCTCCTTAGATGAAAATGGATCATTGGTAATTTGGTCCAAACTATGTTGATTTTCAATGTTTCCAACAAACATTTTTTCGATTTGAACATTTTTAACGTTTCTCTTCATTTAACAATATTATTGACAAGTTGAGCTGTCTATTATGATAAAAGGAATATAATGTTCATCAATTATTGAAGCCTTTCATCTCAGAGACAAATAATCCAGCTATCTTAATAAAAGGAATATAATGTTCATCAATTATTGGAGCCTTTCATCTCAGAGACAAATAATCCAGCTATCTTAAATATCTTCACTCTACGTATCAACTCTGAAGACTGATGTCAGGGAAAAACTAAATTTGAGAACAATGAAAGACGGATGTCAAGGATAACTAAAATAATACAGGTGTAATACAAAAATATAATTAGACTGACTCATTAGACAATTCCATCTAGCTCAAGGTTGCAAACAAAAATTGTAATTCGGTGATTTTGTTCGTGGAATCATAGGAGAGCAATTCAACTCTTGATAAGCATCAAACAAGTTCACAGAATTTCTCAGATGAGGATGAGCTCACAGGAAATTAACGAACTCCTGCAGGTGATTCTATGATTCATTCCATAAGCAAAACAGATTATAATGTAAAGAAGCTGAGAAATTGTATCATCCAGAGTTGAGACAGCCATATAGATAGAAGTCTTTTCCTTTTTCTAGTTTTTTTTTCTCAGTATAGTTTTCGATTCTTTCGTAATTACTTATCTAAAATGTAGATTTGATAGTACAATCAAGTGAAGAATTTATTTATATTTCCATACAAAATGGACATCTTCCAAATGTTGAATTATGAAAAAAACAAGGATTGTATACCAATTCCCAGAGTTGGGAAGATGAGCTCACACGAAATTAATTAACCCCGCAGGTGATTCTATTATTCATTCCATAAGCAAAACAGATTATAAAGAAATGCATCATCCAAAGTAGATTCCGCTACATAGATGAGTAGATGAGAGTGATTTCCTCTTTCGTTTTTCATTCCATTCTCTTTTGAGTTTTCGATTCTTTCGTAATTACCTTTCAAATTTCAAAATGTAGATTTGATAGTACTATCAAGTGAAGAATTAAGTTTTGTTTCCCTTTACCTTCTGCTTCAGCCATTACCCACGATAATTATTGTGGGAACGATGGCGTGAAAAAATCAAAACACGTACATAACACAACAAAAAAACTGTAACAGTTCTGTAAAAAAACTGTACACATTCAACAAAACCGGTAACAGTTCAGATGGCAGTGATCCAGTGCTCGCGCTCTCAGTAAAAAATCAATTTTTTCCTAGATCTCATACAAAATGGACATCTCTAGGTGTTGAATAATGAAAAATATCATAGATTTCATACTAGAGAATTTAAAATGTAATTGCATTCCATCATAGAAAAAATATAGCATAAGATAGCACATATTTTAGCCGTCTTTTCTCTCTGTTATAGACTACCAAATAGCATTGACAATCAGCCAGCCAACTCCCACTGAAATTTCATTAATATAATGGCTTTGATTAGCTGTCTACCAGTTGTCTACACCTGTCTAGCTGTCTGCACCCATACTACACCTATCTTACACCTATTTAGTTGTGTCTGAACCTATTCATTTGGGTTTGAGAGTTAGCAGAAACAACATGAGAGTGCAAGTTGAATCATTTTGCAACCAACCAAGGCCGTTATGCATGTTGGCGGAACCTCTCAACCGATAAATTCTCTACCAATTGGAATTACTCCATAAAGCCATTGATTCATAGCAAGTTTACAAGCGTCTGTCTCGCACAGCTACAATTGGCTGAAAAAATTGTGTTTTAAATAAGCCATACTGTTTAATGGGTTGAACCTGGTAAGAAGTAAGTTCTAAACTCTACGGTTATTACTGAAAACCGTGAAATGTGAAGTAAATGTGATGCATATGTAACCAGATTCAATGTAGTAATAATTATTCCTTCTTCAAAAGTGGATATCAGTTTTGAAGTACTTGGATTATTGATAAAATTCAACATCTATAGATTATCATCCATCAACAGAATTGTTTCATGTGTACTTCTGTTGTTAGATTAAAAAATGTATTTCTTATTTTTAGAACTCGTGGTTGGAGCTGAAGGCTTCTTTCTCCAGTCACGCCAAAAACTCTTATATTTTTGTATTTTAATATGAACAAAAATGAATTTCAAAATAAAAAATATAGTCCAGCAATAGATTTGGTTATTGTTCAACCGACTAATGAAAGATTGATCGATAAAGAACGAGAAATCAATAACCTCTTCTGAAATTGAAACACCACATCAAACAAACTCTCTATTTTATTCTTTTGAAATCAAAATTTCTTTATATTGATATTTTTTTAATATTGTCCGAGAAATAATGTTGAACAATATTGAAAGATTGGTCGATAAAGAACGAGGAACCAGTAACCTTTTCTAGAATTGGGACATCACATCAAACTTTTAATTTCATTCTTCTGAAATCAAGATTCTTTCATTTTTACTGGTCTTGCTTTACGAATAGGCTACACAATTTACAGAGGTCAACATTTTATAATTCACTACCATTTTCCTATTTAACCGAAATGATAGTAATTTTGACTGGTTACCGTCGTTTTAAATGGCGCTTCACATTCTGATGATGAAATTGAGGAAAGCGAACTAATAATAGACAATGCAACAAATGTAATAATTATTAATCATTTATAGTAAGCATGCAATATATGCGTTTTTGATAGGAGGATTGTTGAGTGCAGGTTATTCCATTCATTCTCTATTGCAACATGACAGTCATTTAGCTTGAACATGATTCATGATTAACCACAAGCAAGGATGAGCAGGAGGAAGAGATTGAGGGGAAGAAGAAGTAAAAGAAGATGAAGAAGAAGAAGAAGAAGGACTGCTGCGGTTTTAATGGAATGATGGAGGTGGTTGCGTAGTGTCATCGTACCGTAGTTACATATTACATTCAACTACCAATAACATCATTATTGACCGAGCGAAGTGAGGTCTAAGATTCAAGTCGACGGTTTGACATTTCTCTTATGTTTAAATGTTTATATGTTGTGCATTTACGGCGAAACGCGTGTCACGTTATTATTTATAGTTAAATAACGATTAGCCTCCTGCTTGGCATCAATCGGTAGAGCATAAGAATATTTTTATAATTATAAAAATCTGGTCGTGGTTTTTACTAGGATATAGTCTCATAAAAATCTTTATAGGCCCAGATATGAGCTTCCACAATAATACTGATAATTTATAAAAAATATATATATAAAACTTATCCTATAGTATTGAGGAATAAAAATAAATAGTACACCATAAAAAATTTGATATATATATTAACAAATATCCCAAAAAATAAATCAGAGCAAAAATATATAGAGCGACAGAAATATATAATATAAGACAAAACAATAATCGAAATCAATAAAATATCACAGGCTAATACTATTCTTTAAGTTCTATAGCACGAAACGCTACCATGTGCTTTCATTTTTATGATCATATGCATTTATTTGCATGCAGCTTCGATATCAGCTTGCTGATACTTGTCGTCTTGGACGATTCTATTTCGAATAAATTTCTTAAATCAGCATGATAAATTGATAAACTAATAATCCAAATATATATTAAATTCTATGGTTTCCAATAGATTTCTTTATAATAAATATATTTTATCTCAGGGTGCGAGATTCGACACCTGACGGAATAGATAGATCAATTCATCTAGTGAATCAGAGCTATATAAAATTATCGCAAATTATATTGTAGAAATTAATGATCATATAAATAATGTATTAACAGCCTAGATTTTAGTCTTCTTTGATTGATGGATCATTTGATATATGGATTGATTCGTTACTATCTAATAAAATACCTTTTATACTATATTTACTTGCGCAAGTATTTTTACCAAATTCTTAATTTATAAAAAACCCTTTCGACGAGCTAGCTTTGATTCTTATTTCATTTCGAAGCACTGAGGGCGCCCTATCACTATTTCAATATTTTTCACTCACGTGCTGGAATTTTCTATGAGCTGCTGATGTCGATCCAAACTCCTGGTGGTCCTGGATTATTGTAGCTGGAGTCGTCTTTTCCAAGGGGTTGAAAAATTATTTAAAATGACTTCTGCTTTACATTAGCATCACAAAGTCTTATGAGAAAATTTAATAATTCAATTTAACTTTAAGTTATTAAAAGGTACTGTAAGATATTGCGCTCTATAATTTTTGGTGACCTCTCATGGTGGTGGTTGGCAGGCAAGTGTCGAAGTTCTCTTTTCTCAGTTACAATTTTTACTTCCGATTTCCAAATTTACATGAAATTTAAATATTCTGTTCCTCCGCCATTCATGGCTCAAATAGACCATACCAAACTATTAAACTATTACTCATGTTACATCTTTAATATTTTATTTGCCTTCGGGCCATATCCAAAACATAAACTGCACAATAATAATTTACAAATTCTTATCATTTGTAGAAATATATACAAATATATTTGAATCGGCTCTCTATTGCCGCCTATCAATTGCCACTATTTGATTGGTGCATGCAAATTATTATAGTATTCATGCGCCTAGTAACCTCCTACTTCCTTAATACATTTAATTATTTTTGTTGGGGTTTTTTAATATGCTTTTTACATGCAAAGTAACTTTTTACAGATTATAAGTTGTTTCGTATATTACAATAATTAGCCACGTGGGACGTTTAGTTCCTCAAGTTGAATACTGTTTCGCCACAATAAGTTTCTGCCAAGGAGTTTGGTCAGATTCTACGTTGTGCGACTCGGTCGATCATTAGGTCGCCGATCAGTAGATGTTTTATGCCTAACCTCAAATTTTCAATATTTTATATAATATTATACAGTAGAAAAAATTATTTCCATTCCTATTCGGCCGTTGTACAATTTGGCCAGGAAGCCTGATATTATCCAATCTTTAACGTTATCATCTTTGGCGATATTAGCCTATTATTTCACTTAGACCTATAAATTTCTTCAAAAGGAATCTTTATTTATCCATTCGGATTTTTGAACGTTACACGCGGTAATAGATTTTCATGAAATTTGACAGGTATGTTCCATTTTAAATTGCGCGTCGACGTATATACAAGGTTTTTGGAAATTTTGCATTTCAAGGATAATATGAAAGGAAAAAGGAGCCTCCTCCATACGCCAATATAAGAGTAAAAATCAGACTAGAATTATTCATCATGAATCAACTGACAAGTGATTACACAGATGTGTGGAGAAGCCAGTCTATTGCTGTATTTCCATAAGGTCTATAGTTTCAGTCAGGAACTTGTGGATGAGAATACTGCGTGATGTCTACTGTTTACAGAACTACAAGTTTAGCTTGAACATGATTCATGATTAACCACAAGCAAGGATGAGGAGGAGGAAGAGGTTGAGGGGAAGAAGAAGAAGAAGAAGAAGGAGAAGAAGAAGTAGAAGAAAGACTGTGCTGTGGTTTCAATGGAATGAAGGAGGTGGTTGCATAGTGTCATCGTACCGCAGGTACATATTACATTCCACTATTAATAACATCATTATCATCCGGTGCATAAAATATTAAAGTTTTGTTCCCAAATGAGTTTTGAAAATAGAAGTAATAATTATTTGCGTTCTCGTTCTATGTTTAGTGAAGACTGTTGTCTTTTTCTTTAGCTTCAATCATTAGATTGGTAGGCAGCTTTCCATCGTTTTCTGTCCAGAGCTGTACTTTTCAGTTGGATGTAGCACTGGAACCCTGGATTTTTGGTAACTTGCTTCAGATTGGCCCATATGAATAAAACCAGAGAAAATGCTCATGAGCAAGAGCATGGAGCATAAGGTTTTGCTCATGAGCAAAAGGTGAAGCAGAAGCATTTGCTCATTTTTATATGAATAATCTTTACCTTATACTCCTGAGCTCTGGAGCAAATGCTCACGTATTTTAAAGATTTTTTATCAGCTGATTCGCATTTGTAGTCTTACTTTGTTTTTATAGCTCACGGAAGCGCTAAATATGCAAGTAGGGTGCACCGCTTGTGTTTGCGTCTTCTGCTCTGTTTTCTATTATTTATGAATAGAGTTTCAGGTTAGTTGAGTTTAGAATTTTCAAATAATAGCGTGAAAAAATGTCATCTCTATAATAATCTTCAGCATATTCTTATAATATCAATGGCCTTCTTATAATCGTCTACACTCTCATGTTCTTAAATGCATATTTCCTATTTTGTGATGGCTATCTTTATAACAGGTAGCCATCTTTTGTATTTATTTTTTTTAGGGATAATGGTGATTGATATTTATATCATGGTTGAATCAACAATTGGTTGTTATCGTATCTGGTATAGTTTCCTCTTCCTCATACGAATTAGTTGAGCCATTTTACTATGAGCAAAAGGTGATAAGCTGCTCTAGACTAGACTCACCTTTTTTGAAGCATTTGCTTCAAAAGTTAAGCAAATGCTCTAGTTTATTCATACAATTTTGAGCAAAAGGTTTTGCTCACGTTTATTCATAGAAAATGAAGCAAATGCTCCATATTTTAGAAGTATAAGCAAATGCTCAACTTTATTCATATGGCTCATTGTATTAATTACTGTTGGACTGCTATATGAATTAGAATTAGAACTGTTTAGGGCTGTGGCTGGAGCCTGTGGTACTTTTTTGAGAATTGTGTAATAATTTATTATTCTTAATGAATAATTTCAATAATAATTTAATAAGTTCGTAAACATCATCATTAGCTGCACAACTTGAAATACACAGATTTAACTGGAAAAACCATGTGGAACGAATGCCAGATACTAGGATACCAAAGGCTGTCATGAAATACAGACCCTACGGTAGAAGGGATATTGGCAGACCTCTGAAAAGATGGTAAAATAAATAGTTATATCCTTTGAAACCGGAACAGGTGTGTACGCCTAATCCTGGAAAGAAGAAGAAGAAGAAGAAGAATTTAATAAGTTTGGAATTTTTCCTTTAAATTCATCCTTACAGCAATTCTATTCGCTATCTGATGCTTCAGTCCAATTATTTATTCAAACTATCAGCCCAAAACCAGTACCCGCACTCCAATGTGTTCGATATAAAGAGAAATACAATGTTATACACAAATAATATGTTCAACAGATGAACGAGATATCTCGGTTTACAACCGATTCGATAGAATAATAAATCTTACCACCCCACAATAATAATTCAATGTCATGAAAGAGCATATGTTGTGCTAGGTATTGTAAGTGCCTCAAGTCTCACTATCTTGGAACAATTCAGCGGTGGAAGAAGGTTCAAGTAGCCTCCTATTAAACACTGTGAGTCATAGTCTAGACTCTATTAAAAACTTCCCAGAAGGAGGAGGAAAAGTACAAAAAGAGGAAAAAGATAAAGAAGAAGAAAAAGGAGAAGGAGAAGATGAATAGTCATAGTCTAGACTCTATTAAAAACTTCCCTGAAGGAGGAGGAAATGTGCAAGAAGAGGGAAAAGATAAAGAAGAAGAAAAAGGGGGAGAAAATGAATAAGGAGCAGATGGTGGTGTTGGAGAAGAAGAAAAAGGAAGAGAAGAGAAGTTGATGATGTTGTGATAAAGAAGAAGATGGAGGGAAAGGCGGAGGAGGAGGAGATGGAGAAGAAGGAGGAGGAGGTGGTGAAGAAGAAGTAGTTGAATATTGTGACGATGATGGTGAAGAGTAAAGAGAAGAACAAGAAGATGATGATGAAGAATAAGGAGAAGAAGAAGAAGGAAATGGAGATGAGGAGGAGGAAGAAGAAGAAGGAAATGGGGAGGAGGAAGAGGAAGAAGAAGGAGAAGGAAATGAGGGAGAATAAGAAGAAGAAGGGAATTATGAGGAAGAAGATACGAAGAAGAAGTTGAATATAGAGAGGATGATGGTGAAGAAAAGAAAGAGAAGAACAAGATGATGATGTTGTGATAAAGAAGAAGAAGATGGAGGGAAAGGCGGAGGAGAAGGAGATGGTTAAGAAGAAGGAGGAGGAGGAGGTGGAGAAGAAGAAGAAGAAGAGGAAGAAGTAGTTGAATATAGTGAAGTTGATGGTGAAGAGTAAAGAGTAGAACAAGATGATGATGATGAAGAATAAGGAGAAGAAGAAGAAGGAAATGAGGATGAGGAGGAGGAATAAGAAGAAGGAAATGTGAAGGAGGAGGAGTAAGAAGGAGAAGGAAATGAGGGAGAAGAAGAAGATGGAAATTATGAGGAAGAAGATGTTGAATATAGAGAGCATGATGGTGAAAAGGAAAGAGAAGAACAAGATTATGATGATGATGATGATGATGATGATGATGATGATGAAGAATAAAGAAAAAAAGAAGAAGAAGGAGAAGGAAATGGGGGAGGATGAGGAGGAAGAAGAGGAGGAAGAAGGAGAAGGAAATGAGGGAGAAGAAGAAGAAGGAAATGATGAGGAAGAAGATACGAAGAAGAAGGAAATGGGGAGGAGGAGGAAGAAGGAGAAGGAAATGACGGAGAAGAAGAAGAAGTAGATGGAAAATAAGAAGGTGATAATGAGGAAAAGGAAGGAAAATAAGAAGAAAATGGAGAAGATGTTGGTGATGGAGAATAAGATTAAGAAATGTAAGAAAGAGAATATAGAGATTATGGTGGTGAATAGGAATGAGATGAACAAGTTGAAGGTGATGATGATGAAGAAGAAGAAGATGATAAAGGAAATGATGAGGAAGAAGATCACGAAAAAGAAGAAGAAAAAGAAGAAGAAGAAGATGGTGGAGAAGAAGAACAAGAGCAAGAACAAAAACATGAACATGAAGAATAATAACTAGAAGAGGATGCAGTAGTAGGAATAGAAGAAAAAGAAGATGTAGATGAAGCCGAAGAAGTGGAAGAAGAAAGCGCAGACTAATCTCTACCCTCCTCCTTGGCCATAGTCATCCTATCAGCAAAAGCATTCTATGACCTTCAGAGTGCATTCACTTGGGTATATGCCTTATAAAGAGTATGCCGCCGCCGCCGCTCTAATACTGTATGTGAAAACAAGCCTAATCAAGGTACAACAATAACTTACAACCACAGAGCAGGGTCTAGCACAACCCGTAATTATTCGTGCCTCTGCCAAAGTGTAATGTTGGATAATATTCAAGAACATTGCAAGAAATCTCCATTATGGTGAGGTCCATGTTATTATGGCAGTAGTTGATTTTAACATTAGTGTTGCTATCCTTGTATCATCCTCGTATCTTTTTCGTATTGTTTTTGTATCATCTTTGTATCATCCTTGTATCATCTTCGTATCATCATTGTATCACCCTTGTATAATCTTCGTATCATCTTAGTATCATCTCCCTATAGTGATGTCCACGTTGTAATGGCAGTATTTGGTTAACATTGATGTTGCTATCCTTGTTGTCTGTCATTCAGCAAAGCATATAGTGCTATCCTTTTCCACCTCCGCAACTTTGCCACATCGTTTTCAACAATGTAAAAATATAATTAATTGACTAAATACTGAATTTAAATTATGAAATGTATAATTAAATCATTGGAAAGTACATTTCCTTGACGAATAAAATATAATTGATAATGTTGAATAAGAATGGGTAGTTAATATTACATCAGATATACCGGTATCACGGTATCATCTATCTTCTATAGAAGACAGTGGCAAGGCATAGAATCGGCATTGCTGTTCTCCAATCTTTCTCCACTGTCATTATAACGTGGGCCTTACTATAGACCCCCATTATTTAAAATATAATTTACTCTTTTTGACGAGAATGAACAATAATTAATATCACATAGGATATACCAGTATCAGCTATCCTCTGTAGAATGCAGTGGCAAGGCAGAGAATCTGCAACGCTGTTCTCCTATATTTCTCCACTGCCATTATAAAATGTACCTCACTATAGGTTTAATGCACCACCACTGTTCTAGATATACAAGTACCATAATCCACCGTTTGTCGGAGATTATTGAAAATCGCGAAGGAACTTAGAGTTCTGAGCTGACTTTGTGAGTGACTTTGTCACTTTGACGAGATAAGTTGTTATGGTTCACGACTAAACGGTTGAAGTCCCACGAAAATATTCCATGTCTGAAATTAAAACTTGAAAATGGTCTCTATTTTACAATAAAAATTCAAGTGATAATCACTTTAAAGTTCAAACATGCTGTGAAAAGGAAAATGTTCATTTTTTTTCTCTGGATGTATTCTTTCTACAATGAAAACTGAACGAATGACCAAAAAATGATACAAAACAGAATATTTTCTACAACTATCCGCCAAACAAAAAGCTGAAGAAAAGGTAGTGAAGAGCAAGGGTGAAGACTTTGTTTTCAGTTCATGTTGCTCGTTTGGTTTTTCGAGCAACCAACAAAACGTTCAAAGCTGCCTTCTATACAAATCATTCGTTCCGCACGCTAACTTCCATGACTGTCCTTGCTCTTCGATTTCCCTTTCACTGCTAGATTATGACGATGGATGCCATACTGTACTTTGCTATAGTCAAATTCACTATAAACTGACAGCAGCACTATCAACTGAGGTCTTTGCTATAGTATAGTCAGAGAAAATTGAAGATTGTTTCATTCAGGGGCGCCATTTAGGGGGTGCAGGGGTGGCCCAGGCCCCCCCTCCCCAAGGATCAGATGAATAATGAAAATGCGGGTCTATCTACACGAATCCTTAGAATCTCATACTGGTTTAATACTTTTTTCAAATAGCAGTAGTATAATTCCTTCTACAGTAACAAGAATGTAGCGAAATTGCCTTGAAAGTATGGGTACGGCGTAATAAAGAATGTATTTTTCTCTGTGGTATAGTTGAAGCTTAAATATAGAATGGTTACAATAATTATTGATGAGGGCACAATAAGTGAGTTATTGCATAAATTTCAACGTGAGAATGAACAAGTTGCAAGATGTCACAGTGAAAGCAAAAGAAAGGGCACAATCAGACAATCAATAATATATGAACAGAGTTGGTGAGTACTATGGTGACAGCTTAATGTTTCTTTAGCTTTCTAACTGGAAGTTATTTTCTAATTAGAATATGATCCCCAATGAAATTGTTGAAATTGTCATTGTAAAAGAAAAATTTATCTTTTTCCATGATTTTTAAGAAATCTGTTTCAGTGTATTCCTACTTTAGGGCCTCTCTGTAGGCCTATATTTCTAATAAATACTTCATGATTAACTAATAATGTAGGCCTATATGCTTGTATTGATACTTCAACCACATTTGTATAAAACTGGAGAAAATGAAGCATATAATAACATCTTCGAATTTAACATTTATGGGAAAATCCAGGACAGTCTATCCTTTGAGCGTATTCCTTCCCCCCCCCTCATACCTCTTGGTTTTTGCCCCCCCCCCCCCCTAGCAGTTTGGTGAAATGGCGCCACTGGTTTCATTCTATGGTATGGTCTTTGCTACAACATGTAGTTTGCTACAGTATGGTCAGATTTACCAAACTTTGAACTTAGTTGTTGAACGAGCGTTAGCGAGTTCTCATTTTTGACTTACTAGAGGCCAAAGCCGTTGTCCGTCTGTTTGTATGTTCTACAATAACTTTAGAAAGAATTGATCAATCAGCTTCAAATTTTGGTCACGTATTCTTCGAACCTTTTTACAGATCAAGTTCGTTGGACAACAAAATTGACGCACTCCTTAGTTCTTTTTCAAGATATAATAATACAATTGAAAAAGCATATTATGCTTTTCTTATTAAGAAAAAATTATTATGATTTATCATTTAGTCAGCTAAAGAATCCATTGCATGCAATTACTACAGTTTTCCATTCATTCATAACATCAGCTGAGGCTATTTGGGAGCTATCACACGCACTGACACATGATTTCAGCTGTTTAATATACAACATAATTTACAACTTTTACATCAACAAAATTAAACGAGTTGATATAATTATCAATATGCGGTTTTGGGCATTTATTTTCGTCGTAATCTGAAGCTGCGTTTACACCAAAGTTATTAACAAAATGTTAATAACATAATCCTTATAGATTCTATTAGATTGAACACAACTCAACATACACATGATAAACATATGTGTTTGTCAAATTCCGTTCAATCTAATAGAATCTATTAGGATTAAGTTATTAACATTTTTTAATAACTTTGGTGTAAACGCGGCTCAAGTATTCGTAAGTGATCATTAACAAACAGTTCGTAATGGAAAGAAACATTGAAGAGTATTTATTTCCTCTTGGAACTCTGTATCGAAATCATGTATCACATGACCACCTTCTTGAATTTGGATTCATATAAGGGTCAAAGAAGTTGAAGCGACAGAGTAATATTTGAAGAGTAATTTTTCATTTCAAATGGGATCCCCAGTGAAACCTACTGACAAATTATTCTTGTGAGAGAAATATTTTGCTGTTATCATCATTTTTATCAACTCTGTATGATTAAAAACTGCTTGCGGGTTCAAAGATTACAATACAACAGTTCTTGAGTGAGTTCTCCAACCCAGGGAGTCACTAGTGTTGTTAAGGATGCATTTATGTTACAATTATTATTCAGAAGAAATACTGCCACATGAATGCCATATACTTTGCTATGATGAGAGTCACTCTATCCTGTCACCATTGACTGAATGGGATTGGGAAGTCATTCATAAAGGATGCTGACACAGTTTGAAGTAAATCTCACTACAGCTGATCGATAAATCGATCATTCATCCTAGATTCACTTTAAACTGACATAATTTTTTACATGGAAAGCATTGAGGAATTCAGACGGTTTTAAGTGAATCTCAATCTATAGCTTCTATGCATTGATAGTGAGTTAATCCTTCAAGCTGACAGACTGCATTATTGTTCGATTCAGTAGCTTCAAAGAATAAGCTCGTAATACTAGAAAAGAGGGTTTTGAGGGTATGAAAATCAATAATGTCTATAATAATATATATAATCACAGAATACAACATGCTGAATACAATGTTGTATTTGTATTCTGTGATATAATATAATGATGTCTCTTATTATAATTAATATATTATACTGTATTGATCTTTGATCTATGTAATAGTGTTCTCTAGTAACAGATAAAACGAGCTGAAAACCATTGATCAAAGAGTGTAAAATCCAATTGGTAATGAAGTAGCTCGTAGGTTTCTCTACTCGAATCAAAAATTAAGACAAAAATGAGATTTATAAGGTTGTAAATGAACGGTTTTGTACCCTGGAATTGGAAAAATTTAGTGGTGTTAAAAATGAAGGAAATAGGAAATTTAATTCTCAAAATTCATTTTGACTATCATGTAGAGGTTCAAAATAAAATATATTTCAAAAAAGGGTACTTGATTATCAATTTTTACATGTACAGTATACGTCCTTGCTATGGTGAGGTCCACGTTATAATGACACTGTTTGATTGCTATCCTTGTCTATCATTCAACAAAGCGGATAGCGCTATCTCTTTCTCGCTTTGCTCTGTTGCCAAATTGTCTTTGAACAATGTAGAATTAATGAACAAAATATTTCATCTTAATTATGAAAATTCATTATGAAATTATTGAATAATATAATTTCTTGCTTGATAAAATATAATTGATTATTTTAAACGAGATTGAAACGCTTATATTATATCAATAAGCCTGTATCAGCTACCGTCTCTAGAAGGCACTTGTCTTTCAATCACTTGTATAGTATTCAAGGTGCGAACAGAACAAGGAAGTCGTGGTGAAGATCGATGCCACTAAATAGCTGTGCAATGATAAAAGCATTTGGAGTCATTTGACATAGATATGATGATAAAGTGGAATGCTAGCGAGCTGAAATCTACATGTCGACCTGACCGGTCTGTTCGAATTTCATTGAAACCTCATCATTCTACATTATTTGTCAAGAAAACTTGCTGAGCTTTTCAAGATCCCTGATAATTTTCACACAATCCAATCCCCTGGACATCTCCGTTAGTTTTGGGATCCTTCCAGGACTTGAAAACAGATTAAAGGTCAACTACGTACAATTTAATACAACAAAGTGCATGCGCATTAAATACCTGCTGCAACCTTAACGCAATTACGGCACAACCACAAAAGTTACGGTAAATTACGGTTGTAGGTACCAAGTGTGATTCTTTATCCATGTCCATCAAGCGAACATAGAGCTGCCACATACATAGAAGCACACATCACATCGCTAACAAACCGCTAGGCCCCATACTCAAAAATCTGAACGGTTTTTTCCTGCCGAAATACAGTTAGCGATGATCGTGTCAACTGCATTGTTGGCTACCAATCCATCTACGAAGCGATGCCTACGTGTTGATGGAAAAATGACTGTAAATTGAATTCCTAGTGCTGGATTTAATTTTCATTTATTGCTGTTAGGTTCCATCAGTTTGGGAATGCGAAAATTGCGTTTTCCGTTAGATGAGTGTCACATGTGTGAGGAATTCATGTGACAATAGATATATGTGTGGTTGTACCTGTTTGTTCACCTTGTTTTTCATACGATATTTTCGAGTGTGACAATAATTCCCACGTTGGAATGTTGTTAATTATTCAGATTTATTTATCCGTGAATACAATAACAGATCACATCTAACACTCCCTTGGTAAGGGCTATTCGTATTTATGTGAAAATTAAATAATCAAAGTGCCATTTTTCAACTTTATTTCATTTTCACGACATTTTTCGCCTTGTAGGGCCGGTTTCCGAGCTCGGGATATAGGTAAGTTCTAGACTTCAAACAGCTAGAGTCAGAAAATTGGCTTTCCAAAACGGGGCGTTGTAGCAGTAAAAAGTTGCAGCAAAATAAAAATTTATTTTCTCATTTCTATAATAATTGGAAAGGCTTTTCCTTGACGAAATGAAACATTCCTAAATAATTAAAAATAGATGAAACTCTACACTATTTTCTCTTTATTTTATTTTGTGTTCAATTTTATAGTTTTTCGAAATCCTATTATATTAAGCGAGCAATTTCTGCATTTATATATCTGGTTATTTATGTTTAACGGATCTTGAAAACGGCTCTAACGATTTTCACGAAATTTGGAACATAGTAGGTTTATGATATAAAGATTCGATTGCACTAGGTCTCATCCTTGAAAAAACTCGTTGAACGACATTAAAAGGATAATTCATCCTTGGCTGAAACAGCTGTGGATAGTAAAAAAGTGAGTATGTGAAAAATCAAAATATCGCATCCCAAAAATTCATAAGATGCCAGCTGTGAAATATAAACACGATCATTTTAGAGAATTGTGTTCTGTTTATCAATAAATAAAAATAACGAGCGAAGCTCGGTGCCCCGATATTTTAATTTAAACGTGACTTTGACTATGACTACGACTACGCCCCGTTTCAGAAAGTCAATTTTCTGACCTGACTCCAGCTGTTTAAAGTCTAGAACTTAGCTAAATCCCGAGCTCGGAAACCGGCCTATAATGTCAGTTTCAAAAGTGAGTGACTTGGAATGACATTATAAGTCGAAACATGTCCTGAGAGATAGAATAAAGTTGGAAGAAGGATAGCGACACCAATGTTAATCAAATGCTGCCATTACAACGTGGACCTCACTATAGTAACAATTATTGACAAATCAAGTATATATCCATCTCTGTTGTTCTGCGACTCTTGCCCTATCCTTTCAACTCTGTTCACCCTATTTTCTACCTCTTCCATGGCTTTTCCTCTACACGTTCCGTCCATCAATTTTCCCAAACTAGAACGAGAATAGATAAGCCATCAGCAACTGAGTTCACGGTTAGTTATGAGATAATACGGAAACGAAACAACATTGGAACATTTGTCCAACGATTTTCCGCGGCTAAGAATTGCGTGAGCGAGTCCCGATTTAATGAAATGGAATAATAAAAGCTGGCAGTCGACTGTGGGAAAATTTTCCATTTCCGGATTATGCCAAGCGCCCTCCATGTTATGTAATGTCGGGATAATCTGGAGCATTTGACTCTGGCAACGAAATTCGACACAGTTTATTAAATTCCACTGGAGAAATAAAGCTGGAAAGATCTGATGGTGGAATGCTGGAATCCCAGGGCTGATAAAGATCAACCAATGCTCGGTACGAGACTGTGATTTGTCATAGTTCTGGACAAACTGAAGGCTACAATATTGTGCAGTTCAATATCATTGTATCATAGGAAGATCCTTTATCAATATAAATAGAATAATATTGATCATAAATGCAAGTATCGTGATACAAAATTTAAGTTTGACAATTCGCAGTACTATAGAAATCATTCTATTTCGTCAAAATAGTATCTGCTACAACTAACACTTGTTATTTTTGCGGATGATGAGACCATAATATATCATAGTATCATAGGAAAATCCTTTATGAATAGAAATAGAAATATCGGGGATCGAGCTTCGCTCTGGAGTACAAAAGCATAAGAAATTTATTACGAAAGAAGAAATTATAATAACATTCATACAGAAAATTTCTGTATGAACTGGTGAACATTTAATGTTCTATCTAATCACAGTAAATTAAGATCAATTTCCAGAGGAATGCAAAAATTTCCCTCACAAAGTTGCACAAAAGCCGGTTAAATTTTAATCCTGATTAACTTCACGTGAACCAAATCAGAGAAGACCATTTCAAAAAGATGGATCTACTGGAATTAATCAGGATTGAAAATAACCCGGCTTTTTTGCAACCGGCACTAAGTACCTGATTGAATGATTACAAAAGTTCAACAGCTGAGTCATAATTCTGACACAGTTCCACACACATGAACTCGCTCACTCATTTCCATCACCAACAGACGACGGAATAATTATTATCATGTTTTCCCAAGGATGAATAATAATTATCCTTTCAATGTCCTTCAGCGAGTTTTCCCAGGGATGAGACCTGGTGCAATAGAATCTTTATATCATAAACCTACTATGTTCTGAATTTCGTGAGAATCGTTAGAGCCGTTTTCGAGATCCGGTGAAATACAAACATAAAAACATCTAAACATCCAAACATATAAACAGAAGTTGTTTGTTTAATAGCATAGGATAAGTGATCATTAACATTCAATACAAGTATCGTGAGACAATTTAAAGTTTTACAATTTGCAGTACTATAGAAATCATTCTATTAAGTCAAAATAGTATCTGACATCAGAAAAATAATTTCATACAGCATCTGCTACAATATTGACACATGTTTCTTGCGAATGATGTCTACAAAAGATTTTTGCGTGTGCTTGGGGTAATGGAATGAGATGAATTTTCATGCCTACAGGCGGAATATGAACCTATGACCTGTCATAGATGAAAAACTGAAAATTGCAGCGCCTTAGTCCCCTCTACTTATAAGGCTGTCCACTCTTCTACTCTACACTACCTAGCCGTTTCTTTTTTCCAGTAGGCCCACGAGAATGTGAAAGAAGTTTCTGATATACGTGTGTATTGAATAATATCGGGGCACCGAGCTTCACTCGTTATTTATTTATTAATAAACAGAACACATTTCTTTAAAATGATCAGGGAAGGACTAACAGGCACAGCCCAAAACTGTTTCTTCCCCGAATTTTGGTTAATACACCATAAATAGTTCAAAAAGTAGGTTATGTTCCATACACTTGATTCAGGTCCAATTTTCAGTCCAAACATTTGAAAACAGAAAAGTTCTAATTTAGATTTTTTACACACCGAATTGAATAACAGAAAAACACTCACTAATCACTTAAAACTGTAAAATAATGATTAACTTTGAAAATTATGATATACTCTAATTTAGAATGATATTCCATGTCATGTCAACAACTCAGATTATTTTGATCAAGTCGATTGAAATTTCTAGATAATATTACTCGTGAGATAAGCTGATTGATTCAAAAGCTTAAAATAATTCTGTCTCTCTCCCACACAGGCACTCTCATCTTCTGTTATCGACAAACCAAGAAATTATCATCTGCTTTTCCAAGGATTAATAATTATTATCCTTTTCATGTCCTTCAGCGAGTCTTCCCAGGGATAAGACCTTGTGCAATCGAATTTTCATATCATAAACCTACTATGTTCCAAATTTCGTGAAAATCGTTAGAGCCGTTTTCGAGATCCATTGGACATAAATAAATAACCTTATAAATAACCATATAAATAACCAAATATATACAGAAATCGCTCGCCTAATATAATAGGATGAAGAATATGGATCTATGAATTGACATGTCAATAATATATTTTTCAAAACCTTTTCAACAAAACATTCACAAGGAATTGAACAGTTGAATGGAATGGTCCATGTATAGTCTAAATTCTATGAATAAACAAAAGGGCTTTGAACGTCCATGGTCACCTATGACAGCTTACGATGAACCTAAGTATCTAAAAGAATTGATTACATTTTTTACTTTCCTTGCCCTATAGGTAAGGAAAGTATTGCTTTCCGAAAAAAATTAAGGTACCCCAATTTCTACATTTCTATACGTTTCAGTATAGAAACGTATAGAAACGTAGTGTATACAGATGCATACACTTTGCATAGAAAAAATGTTCACGACATGTTACATGCCACTTGAGCTCTGCTCAGATTTGTGGCTTCACGTAACAAATGACAATAATAATAATAATAATAATAATAATAATTTCAAGGTCCCCTGAGTCCAAAAAAGTGGTTTTTGGGTATTGGTCTGTATGTGTGTGTGTGTGTGTGTGTATATGAGTGTATGTGCGTCTGTGTACACGATATCTCATCTCCCAATTAACGGTATGACTTGAAATTTGGAACTTGAGGTCCTTTCACTATAAGGATCCGACACGAACAATTTCGATCAAATGCAATTCAAGATGGCGGCTAAAATGGCAAAGATGTTGTCAAAAACAGGGTTTTTCGTGATTTTCTCGGAAACGGCTCCAACGATTTTGATCAAATTCACACCTAAAATAGTCATCGATAAGCTCTATCAACTGCCACAAGTCCCATATCTGTAAAAATTTCAGGAGCTCCGCCCCATCAATGCAGATAGATTCCCAATTATCAGGCTTCAGATGCAATTGAAACAAAAAAAAATCAAGTGGAGTAGATTGAGCATGAAAATCTCTACAATTAATGTTCAGTACATTTTCACCTAAAATTGAAAATAAGCTTTAAATCGAGAAAATGTGATTATTCAATTGCAAATTATTGTTGATTCTATTAAATCATTCACTATGAAGAGATAGCAGACCTCATGTGTGTCTCCAGCGTTATTGCCCTGTCACCAGCTGGCTCAAATCTTTGAATAGTAGACTTGAGATGCGCGGGAACACTAGCGTCAGGTGATCAATTTTCATAACGGCAAGGAAAGTTGTGTGAGTGCGTCACACCAGATTGTTCCATTATGAAATCTGTAGTTTTTATGAAAAAAAATAGTAAGACTTTATTGAATATTTTTAATAATATATTTTCTGAAACAGGCAGAAAATTTGAAACTAAACTACTTTGGTGGAGCCACATAAGACATGCTCCAAAAAGAAGCGATTTTCTAATCTTATTCTATGCTAGAACTTACTAGAACTATTCATTATATATGGTTCACATCACGTGCACAATCATTACATGCATGATAAATGTTATCAGAGTTAGCGAAGTTACTACCTAGGAAGCCTCAGTTTCTTATCACGATAACTAGTGCTGAATATTTGCTACCGAACTTGATCATGCGTTAAAACTTGCACACGTTATTGAAGAGAACCAAGAAGTGCATAGAACTTAATTGAGATGCGGCAAACTTACTTTTGACTTGCACTAAACTTGACAACTCACGCTCATGCGTCATGCGGCTTTCTCCACATGTCAGTCAACCTTTCACAAGAATCTTGGACAACACGCAAGAACTGACTTCACTTGCAAGCTACTTATTCAATGCACTGACAAGCAGAAGTATCTATTTATTCAATTTTCTCTGTCTTAACAGAAACTGCATTTTTATTTCTTACCAATAAGGAATGAGCGAATAACCAATTTTATTCACTTAAGTAATTCGGGGCTGTATTTATTAATAGATTTTTATGATTTCAACTTTTCGTTATTTATGTCTATTATCAATAATACAATTTATTGATTGATTGAGTACTTTTGAGTATTTGTCACAGTTATCTAAAATTTGATTCAACTATCATCGCAAGGAACACCTCTTGAACCACTGAATCCAAATAACATTTTTTCGATATTGATTAAACTTTATTCTTGCTAAAGCAAGGTCTAGATCGAACTGTACACCTACAGCATAACAGCGATAAACGGTTCCCAGTTACTGCATTATTTGCTGGTGCAGTGCAGACCAACAGGTTTTTGACCTTGCAATTACAAAAGTGGGCGATCCAAGACCCGTTGCTTCCTACACTATCCTGTGTTAAATAAAGTTGCTGCAGTATAGGCCTATTGTCAATTACGTGCTTAGTAATATAATAGAGAAAGGATAAACGTAAGTACTACTTGTTTGTCTCTGTTAATATATTATAACAAGAGGATATCAGTAAAGAAGATTTATATCACGAAAAGAAGGAGATTAGGTATTATTAGCATATACAACTGGAATCATAGACTTACTAAACAGATCTGTGTTTGTGTTAGGTCTGTGCTAAAATCTATTTGTATTGTCTTCGGCATCTGGTATTGTTTATTATTAGTGAGATACAAGTTATGAAATCAGTGAAATGATAGGAAAGTATGTTGTCAATTCTCTTATTCCATCACTGTCTTGTATGGTAGATATCTGTGATTTGAATCATCCCAGTATATCTGATTCAATATTTATTGTTTACTCTTGATAATTGATCAAATTTGTTAATTTTTAATCTAATTTTTTTATCAAATCACTTGAACAGAATTTACTACTCTCACAAATATAATATTATGACAGTTTACTGTCTCTGTCCCATCCACACAATCTATTTCTCACAAAGTAGATCTTAAAGAAAATATGATTATTTTTTCTTCAACAGATATACTCATTAGAAAGAGCATTTTATCACTTACTTGAACCACATTCACTATTCGCACAAACTCTGTCTTGTGACTTTTGGTTGTTTTGGAATTGGAAACTCACTTTCACAAAATGGAGTATATGACGTTGGTGATTTGTCATCTACTAATAGGATTGGAGGACGTGTGCTAGACCGAAGATAGTCGCTTGTGATTGGTGGAAGAGTTGTTGAATATAGTTGGACGTAGTACTGTATCTGACCGGTAGATGGAAGTTGATGCAATGAATTTTGTATGCTCTAAAAAAGTATAGTCCAGTTAAGGAAAGGTTATATAGGCAAATGTTTGGAAGACAATTTTTGACCCCGCAGTTCTGTTCAGGGTAGTAAAGAGGTAAACATATCAAAAGTCCCCACCCCTACCCCCAGTGCTAAGGGGGTGGGGGTGGTTTAAAGGTACCATTTTTTTGTTTCTCGCATATAACTCGTAATTCACGGACATAATTGTTATATAAAAAATTGAAGCTTACATAATTTTCTCCAATATTCATTCTCTCTAGTTTTCGAGATATCCGCTCTTGAAGGTGTGACATTTTTGAAAAAAAACATGTTTGCCTCCAATATTTTTTTCAATTTTCGCTCGTATAACTTTTGAAAAATCGATTGGAAAAATCCATGCTGATTATGAAATTATAGAGCATTGAATTCTCTCAAATTTGATGTATAATTTCACACTTTTACGAATTTCCCTACACTTTTTGCAGCAGCTTTAGTGTTGATTGTGAAATCTCTATTTTTGTAACAATACACCAATTGACAAAGGTATTTGGAGGGAATGTTTTAAACACAATTTTTTTACTTTGCAGCTTTGTTAAGACTAGTTAGAAGAACATATCAAAAGTCCTCATTCCTAACTCATGTGCTAAGGGGATGAGGGTGGTTTAAAAGTTGCATTTTTCAGCGTTTTTCTCCCACGCTCATATCTTGAGAACAATGCGTTTAACTGACAAAACTGACCATTTAAAAATGAAGCTTGATAAATTCTCTACACTTTTTGTTTTGTGGAATCTTGTGATATTCCCAATACTTCCCGAGATATTCGCTCTTGAAGGTGTGTAGTTGTTAAAATGACAGGTTTTTATTCAATGTTTTGCTCTTAAAGGGCTCTCTCCAACAATCCATCGTAAAAATTGATGATTATTGTTAGTTTGTAGAGCATTGAATCCTCTTTGAAATTATGTATTATTTTACTATTCCAAGTTTTCCTCTCATTGTTATAGCACCTTCAATGTAAGGGGTGAAATTTTCATTGCTGTAACAATTATTGATCGTTTGACAATGTCATTTGAAGGGGGTGTCTGTGAAACAATTCTTGACTATGCGCAGCTGAATTTGGACTAGTTAGTAGGTGAACATACCAAAAGTGCGCAACTTTATCCCCTCTGTTGAAGGCGTGGAACCGCTGAGTTGACACTTGTTGCAGCAATGAAAATTTGTTGTTTTAAAGGAAAACACTTCAAGTTTTGACTCGCGTAGTCGGCTAGTGCCTGGTCGCTGTAATGCGCCAATTGCATGGCCTCCTCGTCCCCCAGATCTAACACCGCTGGATTTTTTCTTGTCGGGTTTCATAAACGATATGGTGTACGTACCTCCTTTGCCAGCCACTCTACCTGAACTCAGAGCAAGGATTTGCGCTGCTGTTGAGCAAGTTACACCTGAAATGCTAGTGCGAGTCTGGGAAGAAATCAACTATCGATGGAATGTCTGCAGGATAACCATCGGAAGTCACATAGAACATCTTCAGTTTAAGGTAAAAGACTTGAAGTGTTTTCCTTTAAAACAACACCAAAACCAGCTCTGTACCTTGTTTAATAAGATTTATACGAATTTTCAAAGTTTTAAAGTTATTTTTGAATCACCCGGTATAATGGGCTATCAAAATATTCTATCTCAATTATTATAAGATTGTATTATTAATTAATGGAAACATGTATACTCTCAAAGAATAAAATATAATTATTGAACATTAATGTATAAGAATCAGCAGTAATATCAGATATACCAGAATAGCTTGAATCACAGCTATCTTCTATAGAAGGCGGTAGTAAAAGAGAATTGGCAACTCTGTAGTCCTATCATTTACACAGACTTTATAATGTGAATCTCACTATAGTTACAGTAACTATAGTTTACTATGTTGTAATATTACAGTTCACACCTCAGCTAGCAGGGAACAAACAGTCCATGCACACCTCAAATCAAAATTAGTTACAGCAGAAGTACCTTGACTCCAACGAATTGTTAACAAATAGTATGCTTCTGCTACTGCTTCTGAAAAAATATGACAATCCAGTGAGAACATCGCCGGTTTCGGGTATTGACTTGTGAAGAATGCAGTGTTGGTGGTACAGTATATTCACTACAAACTGACATTATTCTTAAAATGGGAACCATTTATGTTAATTGTTAGAAATGTTGTCAGTTTTATTTTAGTTTTAGTTTTATTTTAAAGTGAAATACACTCTAGTGAGTGTGACAAGTTTTCTTTGGGTAGATACTACCAGGACTTCCTATATACCGGACCTGCGCCTACAAAAAAAAAATGGCCGCCGTCGGTGGTGGCCGGCATTGATATTTTAAACGGGAACTAGACGAACTTATTTATTGACAATCTGAGACGCTCTCTAACAGCTGATTAGGGGTTTTTCTCAGTAGGAATTTCTATAAGTCCACCACATACGACGGCCATTTTTTTCAGGTCCCGTAGTAAATAGGAGGTCCTGATACTACTCATATACTGTATACTGTAGTTAGGACATACTCTGTTTAAGGGGCCACTTAGACCAAAATGTTTGTAATGTTTGTTGTGTGAAACATTTCTATGAAGTTCGCAGACTTACATACGAACACGCGCATTTCACTCTTCGTCAGCTGATGTCTTGCTGCTTCGTATCTTACTGTTTCTATAGAAATACAGATATAATAAGAATAGCATCAGCTGTTGGGAAGCAAAATGCACGTGTTCGTGGCGCATATGTCTGTACGCACCTTCAAGCCCTTCACACACATCGATTTTTGTTCGTAGGGTATTTTGCCGTCCTTATGAATTCTATCAGATTGAAAGGAACTTGACAAACATCATCTATTTGAAATAATCTGTTTAATCCAATAGAATTTATAAGGACGGCAAAAAATCGTACGAACGAAAATCGATGTGTGTGTAGCTAGGTGCGTAAGATACGCACCTTAAGGTGCGTACAGATATACGCGCCGCGAACATGAGAAATTCACTTTTAACCAGCTGACTATATCTGTATTTTTACAGAAACGGTAAGATACAGATATAAAAAGCTTGGCATCAGCTGATTAAAAGTGAATTGCTCATGTTTGCGGCGCGTAAATCTGTACGCACCTTTAGATGTTACTGAATATAGCAGATACTATAAATTATACAGATGCTGCACATATTATTCATAGATAATGAAGCACTTGAATGTTGTCTAGAAATATCACGAACTTATTGGAAAATTACATACCTGTTTCAACACCTACGGTTTTCATTCATAGATGTTTTGAGAACCCCAGAGGCTGATTTCCAGATTTCCCACGTCCAGTTGTAGAATTCATCCAATCTTCTACTTATCATAATAATCTACTTAGATGCTTCAGTGAATCTATCCACCAAAATTTCGGCTGCACGTTTTTCTCAGTTTGATTCTGCGGATTATAACAGGATTCGCATCTCTTCATCAGTAATTCAGTCAGTAGCCTCACAACATTTGAATATTTATTGAAAATCGGTATTATCGGATGGTTTCTAATGTGTATTTTCCCCATCAAGGGTTGTTACTGATTTTTCTTTGGAAGAGTATGAATAATTTTTATTTTTGCATATGAAATGTGGGGATATTGATTGATTTTATCCCGTAACTTGATATGGTATCGACTATTTGGAAACATTTCTTCTGATTTCTTAGATGAAGATTTCAATGATATTTGTTGATTCCTCTTCCAAATATTTGGATCCTGCAGGTTTCCAAAAGATTAGTCCATTCCTTGAGCCTATTATTTGAAACTAGCTTACCCGGCGAACTTCGTACCGCCAAAAAGTCAATGTATATCATGTCACACTTGACTTTATTTGGTGAATCATGAAATTTATCTGACAATCAATATTTTCATTCACATCTCAATACGGACTTCCTGTGTGCTTGATCATGCATCATTTATTATTCCGAAAACATATTCTCCTCAATCAATTGGCAGTAATATCTATCAGTAAAGTGTTGAATTAAAAAAATAGATTGGTTAAATCAGTGTTTCAAAGATGAATTTAATGTTTTCATAGTAAGTTGTTGATTGTCAATAGATAGTCAAACTACCGTTTTAATACCAGTACATAATTTATCTGTTTATTACAGCTGGTAACTTTAGATGCTAAATCATATTATCACAATATGATCTTGAATCATGATCATCTTTCCGTTCTTCGGTAGCCGCTCGGCCGAAAATTTCGAAAACATGGGTCTGTAAAATGGATTAATAATAATTGATAATTATTAGCCCCCCTATTAACATTTCTGGTCAAAGTTTCATGCCGTTCTGTCAAGTAGTTTTTACGTCTATAGGGAACAAACAAACAAACAAACTAATACACAAACAGACATTCATTTATATAATATATAGATTGAGTTGATTAAACTCAACCTTCAATCTGATAGAACTCCATCTCCATCATCAATCATTACTTCACATTTTTATCAATTTTGCAACACCTGATCCTAATTCTATTTCAAATGACCTTCGGATAAATCTGACCTTCAACGTCATGAATCTACTGTATTCAATTTTCGATTCATATTGTGTCAACGCTCTGTTTCTCCAATGAAATTATCAGCTCTTCAAGAGCGTAGATCTCCAAGCTTTATTTTGCACGGAACAATAGAAATGCAATTATCAGGACCTTCATTTTGAGCTACACAAATAGAGACATGTATAGTATCTATAAGTTGAATAACACTAGTGACATAGCCTAGATTATCAAAGATCAACATAAGTTAGCCTACACACATTTTTACTCTATTCAAAATTTTTTGAACCTGTGGGACGAAATTGGATGTCACTTATTTTTGGCAGTGACGATAATGATGCTTCTTATTGTTAGCCTCATGCTTTCCGCTTTACTTGATAAATAATTGAAGGCTACAGCAAGAATATTGACAGACCATTGCCTTTGAAAGAAGCATTTTTCCTATCACGACATAACAGTGAATATTATCACGACTGCTCGTCTATTTATATTTCTTCCTATTTCTTTCTTCTATTTCTGTTGTAATGAGCATGGATGACAAAGTATTGAACTGTGCAGTTTTGCCGAGAATACCTTGACCTTTCAGAATGGAAGTAAATATCCACTAGAATGTACGGTATGTTAGTCGAGAATCTAAGAATTTAAAGAGAGAATAATCCAATGTAGTATGAAATATGAAGCTCCAACTAGATCTTTCACAATACTTTTGGGTATTTTCAACTCTAGAAGCTGAACAGTTTTCAACTGTGCAGTTTTGCCTAGAATAGTGCCTTGACCTTTCAGGTTGGAAGTAAATATCCACTAGAATGTACGGTAGTCAAGAATCTAAGAATTTGAAGAGAAAATAATTCAATGTAGTGTGAAATATGAAACTCCAACTAGATCTTTCACAATACTTTTGGGTATTTTCAACTCTAGGTTCAGTGTCCTTAATTTATGTAAATAGCCTAAGATGAAATACTCTCTTACTAATTAACTGAGTAAATAATACCATTGAGAAAATTTTGCTAAATATAGAACTCTTTTGCCTATTCACTCATATGCTATATTTTCTCTACAATACTAATAATATCAACTATAGTGTGGTCCACGTTATAATGGCAGTGAATAAAGATAGAAGAATAGCGATACCGATTCTCTGCATTAATTAATTATATTTCTACACTGTCAAAAACATAATTGTCATCGTTGTGGACCTAGAAAATGATAGTATCACCGGCTTTGTCGAATGATAGACAAGGATAGCAAAACTAAAGTTGATCAAATACTGTCATTATAACGTGGACCTCACTATAGTAACCTACCGGTATATGGTCAGTGTTTAAAATTCCATCAATTTCCCTATTAGCTGTACGTATTTCATTATTTTTCTGTATCCATTTTATTTTGTATTTTTCATTTGCATTTATTGTTTAAAAAGTTTTGTTTCAATAGTCTTAAGTCCAGAATCAATAATTGCCATATTATCAAATAAATAAAAATAAGCTTCTTGTTAATAGAATATTTGATAAAGATAATTCGTTTGATTAGCGAAAACTGGATTTTATTAAAAAATTGACAAATCCTTATACCCCTTCCACAGGAGGTCACTGGATGAAAAATATAATAAACTAAAAAAACTAAATAGTTCCAATTCACGTATTATTTATTGCGGTTTGATTGCCTGAAGAAAGTATACTTCTTTGTTATTGATTGAGTATGGCTGTTTAAACAAGCCAGAAAAGCTAATCAATTGCTATGACTTCTCCAAAAGGTATTTCAATTCTTTAGAGATATTCAACACTATTTACCGTAGTCTTTCTGGAGATAAATCTGGCAGTTTCCATCGAAATCACTAAAACTTCGGTTCAATTTGACCCTCACACAAATCCGATCTCATCTCAAATGGATTTAATCACCGTTGTAAATTATTATTGAGAGATGTTGAGAAAACTATGAAAGTTTTTTAAAGAGTGGCAGAGATAATGATATGGAACAAGGTGGACAAGCTGGCTCTTCTTTTACGAAAAAGTAGATTCTGTAAATATTGTTGCCACATACCTGTTTTGATTCCGTTTTTGGGAATAGCAACATAATGCAACTAGAAGGCCTATGTCCACTCCAAAGTAGTCATTATCGGCTGTTATTTATTTGGCATGAGGAGTTTTCTGTATCTGTAATTACTAGGGAAAAAGGGTTTAATATGCACATGGATGATTTATACTCCACATGTTTTTTTATCTTTGACACGTTTGAGATTTATTATTGTTTCGTTTTCACTATTTTTCTTGCCCTCTAAAGCTTGGTGTCAAATAATTCAAGTCACCTTTCATTTCTCAAGGTTTTCGTTGAGAGCTCACACTCCTCAAAGTTTGTTTTTCTGACTTTGTAATATCATAGAAAAGTAGAAACTACAAAGAGATACTCTTTGGTAATATTGTGAGTGTGACATACGTATTTATTCAATATACTGCTTTCCATTCTATTTCCAATGCATACTGATGACAAATTCATTCTATTACCAATTCATATCTATCATTTCATGAGTACCGTACGATTGTTATGAATAGAATAGCTTCAAGTATAATTAATGAATTCAAAAAATCAAACTGCAATTTGAACTTTGTCATCTATTTGAATTAGAGATTCAGATTCGGATTCCTTTATTCATGTGTTTAACAATAGAAAATTCAACTTACGTTCTAGCGTTAAAAATAAATACCATATTAAACTAAAGAGTTCTACAATAATATTGAGCAATAAAAATGACGAAATATGCGAAAGTTAAGGTACTACTGCAATGTTTTCACATGAAACGTAATTATAGAAAATAGAGAAAGAGAGATTGTCTTTATTAAGGGAGGACTAAGGACTCCAGGTCCTCTCTGCCACATAACCATTGAGAGAGAGAGAGAGTGAGAAATATTGAGGGATCGCCTGTTTTACTCTCCAATCATTTGAAATGTACGCTTATCCTAACTATTCCTCAAAACTTTTATTTCAAAAGTTACTTACTTTTGACAACGAGATCTTTCGGCTGGGTCGTCATCTTCAGGTTGTTTTTATTTCAAATTTAATTTCAAAATGAAAAGTGTTTCACTAATATTAAATGAATTAAATGAAATGAAATTGAACAGAACGAAAATCTAATACATAATAGGGGGCCTACATTTCTTGAAAATCTAACCGATTCGTGCTTTGAAAGATTTTGTGCCAGTTGCACAAAAGCCGGGTACATTTTAATCATGAATTAATAACGTTTAAAATTTAACCGGGCCTCATTCTTTACCGAGTACTGCTTTCTTGATCTGATATTTGACTTGTATTGTGGCACTTGTTGAGGTGAAAGCGAGATCCGCATTATGTACCTGATTCACTGACATGGGCGTGGCTCTTCCAAGTCCTGGCTGACACAGAGCTTGCATTGAACTACAGATACTCTGTAGGTTTATGACGGAACACTATACTGTATACCGAGACAAGATACACACTGTAGTAAGAACCAGTGACCAGGTGTAGTGGAGTGGGCGTTCACTGACAGTCTGTGTCAGGAATTCTCAATGAATGCTATCACTGATGAATGACAATCTTCATTCATGACTCATCAGTATGCTTCTATTTGAAATCTGTCCGATTGGTATTCTTCGAACATGGTCTATTTATTTCCTGTTTGTATACTTTTCAATTCCAATTTCTGCTAGTCTCCATCCTACTGTTTCCTACTAGTAGTTCAGTGAACAGTAGACCTCACGCAGTATTCTCATCCACAAGTACCTGATTGAAACTATAGACCTTATGGAAATACAGCAATAGACTGGCTTCTCCACACATCATCTGTGTAATCACTTGTCAGCTGATTTATGATGAATAATTCTATAGTCTTATTTTTACTCTAATGATAATCACTGATAACTCAACAATATGGTCTATTCGTTTCCTGTTTGTATACTTTTCAATTCCAATTTCTGCTAGTCTCCATTCTGCAAAATTCTCTCCGTTGGGTAATACCATAGAGAAACAATAGCGTAAGTAGATATCCCATGGTATAGGAGTTTATGTCGCAACTTTTACTGTTATCTCAAGCCGATTACTGTCGATTATTGTCGATTTTTACTGTTTTGACCGGGTAAGAATGTATGAACGGCACAATATGAGAGACTACCAGCGTCATAAAGCTTCACAGGAAAGAATTACGTGGACTATCAGCTTGAGATGACAGTAAAAGTTGCGACATAAACGCCCTATACCATGGGATATCTACTTATGCTATTGTTTCTCTATGGTAATACTGAAACATGGTTCATCTATTTCCTGATGTTTTATTATTTTACAAGTTTAGGGAATGATAATGTGTCATGGATAATTTCAAAAGCTTAAGGATTCATTTCTAAAGCTGCTATGATAATCATCACTGATAACTCAAGATGACAGTTCTCCAGTCACAAATAAGACGTGTCTCTTGTTCTAACAATTTATATTAAAAAAATGTGCAAAATGTGCAATACCAGCACGAAACGGACGTCGCCACATCAAATAAGTTGAGTGCTTTTTCACTTTAAAGTTTTATAAAATTTAATAGTGTTAATTTATATTAGTTGCACATAACTTGATAACCAACTCATCAGTTGGATTCTTAATTTCTATGAAAACTAGTATTCATTTATTGACAATTAATTGCAAAATCAGATTTGATTATTGTAAGAGATGATAGAGGTGGTCATCTCACTTTCCTTAAAACAAATTACAAAATCAGGGTTGATTATTGTCACGTCGTCATCTCACTTTCCTTCACGATAAAGCCATAGTCTGATCTTAACCCTTGTTACTTGTTGTATAACAGCATAGCGTTATTGTTGAATCTGCGTTCAAATTACAAAAACTTATCTTTTTTTTTGTTTGATCATACCTGTTTGCTTGTTAGTGGCTGATTTTGGCGCTATTGAAACATAACTTGGCGTTCAGTGCTTGTGCTTAGTGGTGTGTAAAGAGAACGAGTTCCACTCACGCCTGATTATGTTGTGTTGTGTTGTTACTGTTTTTTGTTGTTGTGTTGGTTTTTGTGTTGCTTGTTGTTGTCTTGTATCAGTTCGCAAAACTCCCCGTCCAAATTGCATGCTCCTAGGCCTGAATCAATATTGTGATCAATCAAGCATAAATGCACTGTTTACCCTGGTTGAGATTGCTTGACTTTATCTGAGAGAAAGACTTTGGTAGGGCTGTTATATGGGCCCACCGGCAACCAGTCAAGTACCAACGTTGCAGCTACAAACGTTACCAACTACAACGTTGCAACCAACGATAAGGGCCGTTTGCACAGTGCGAGTTAAAATGGAATCTCAGTTTGAACTGGATTAAATAAGTATTGAGTTTCGTTTTTCTATAATGTCATATTCTGAGATTAAACCACCAACTGTTTCAATTCAGTTTCAAAACTGCCGTTCTCTCATAAAATTATATTTATAACAGCGGGGAACAATGACTTCTATTTTCATTTGAAACAATGACTATAGGAAGGTAAATCCATTCACATTTCATATAATTATATTGATCATGAAATACAAATTTAATAAATTGTACTGCTTTTTGAATAATTTTATCTTCAATTCCACATTCAAATAATGAATCAGGAAGCTGGTTTTCTATTCGACATCTTTGCTTTCATTCAATCTTAGCTCAGAAAACTGAATACACTTCTCAACTGAGTCGCCAGAAATCGTGATGTTCGCAAGGACAAGAAAAACATTTTTGTAACCTGGGAACCGACTGAAATCTAAAAGTAGCATCCTTCAATAATACAAATTCTTTCTCCAGAATCACGTTTGATTCTTCCAGTACAAAAAGAAAGCTGTTTTCATTCAGTCACATATTCTAATGTTGTTTACAGTATTAAGTCATAATATAGGTATAGAAGTTCCACACTTAAGCTGGGTTTACACCAAATTTATTAACAAAATGTTAATAACTTAATCCTCATAAATTCTATTAGATTTAAAGGAACTTGACAAACACATTATGTTCATCTTGTGTATTATAAGTTATGTTCAATCTAATAGAATCTGTAAGGATTAAGTTATTAAAATTTTGTTAATAACTTTGGTGTAAACGCAGCTTTATCCACATCTGTTGTTGGCAACCTATGTTATCACTTGATGCAAAAACATAAATTATAAAGCCATTTTTATGGCAATAAATTTTTGGGAAGGTGATCGCCAACCTATCATTATTAAGGATTGAAATCGATAGGTAGCTGCTGACCTTTTCTGTTGAAAGTTTAACAAGATCAATTCGCGGTTTCTTTTCTTTCAAGGGCGTCATGGACTATTAATTTCCACTGCATCCTGAATGATACAAATCAAAGTATAGAAGAGCATGTCTAGACTCAAACCTGAACATAATTCTCACTTTTTGCTACCCACTTCTTAACGGGACTTTCAAATTCAGCCTTTTATAGAGTTTCCATAAAATGTTGAGAATTGTGACTATCGTAGGCTTTTTACTACTTGAACAGTTCATTGGAAAACAGGGATCGAAAATTCATAGCACATTTGAAACTGAGTTTTTATTCTGTTTTTTATTAAAAAATAAATAATCTTTATAGTCGCGATTGATGAATGAAAAATTATTTATTCTCAAAAAGCAACATGTTACAAACATTTGAAATGTGAATTATAAAAAAATACTGTACAATTTTTTTTTAGAACAGTACTCCTCACCTTGAAACGAGTCTGTTTATGGGTAGGGTAGTGATATTCATTTATACATTAAGTACATTATCAGTATGATAGGGAAAGGAAAAATAAGGTAACCTTGTGCGATTCCTCTCCCAAACTTAGATAACATAACACATAGTCCGAAATAGGTTTTAGCAACCAGTGATAGTTGCCTTATTTTTTTGAACGATTCATCTATTCTATTTTATCAATGTTATATCGTTATCAAACTAGTTTATTCTATCCAATTATTATAAATTCATCTTCTAATTACCTATTAGATTTAAAAAACCTTCGAATGCGATACAAACTTTGTTGGTGACTTGAATAAAAACTCCAATAACAAAAATATTTTAGTAATTATTATTAAACGAAAATCCCAATTAAATGCTGTAGATAACCCCGAAGAATTCTGCTACTGCAAATATTTCCATCTGTAAAAATACATTATTTACCGTGTACTGTTGTCCTGTCATCCAACTATCTATTCATTTAAACTACAGTAATAACTGGCTACAGTATATTGGCTCTTCATTAACTACAGTATACAACTACATCAACTACAGATATTGAGACATGGATAAAGTATTCAATGGTTGAGGTGTATTTGAGCTTCAGTATGAGGGTGACCATATCAGCGTACCAACAAAACCCAGTATTGTGTACTGTATTGTATTTGATAATAATTTATTGACGATGTACTGTGATATATGTAAACAGCTTTTCTCAATTTCAAACAATTCAACCCACACAGGCTAGGCCTCGGGGCGTTTTTTGTTTTATTCATTCATATAAAAGAACCTTATCATTATGTTGAATCATTATATTACTGTACATTTCTATGTTTTGTTGATAAGAAACTGATTTTCCTATTATTGTACTGTTTCTTGGATGAATAAAATCTTTTTCATTTCATTTCAACTGTATCATCATAATTAAATATATCATTAACGCCAGTATTGATAGAGTGAACTCACGCTCAGATTTAGTTCGTGACATACCAGTAGCCCTTCTTTCGGTCTTAATGAATCTCAAAATTAATAAATAAATAAATAGTCTTAAAAATAAATTGAGCATGAAAACCAGATTTTTATCACAATAATGATCAGTGCTGCTCTCACGATCTAACAGTTTATCTTCATCTCCCTTGAGTCGATTAGACTAACAAAAAATAAAAGTAAAATTTCGACCATTCCATTCCCACAGTTTGAATAGAGGGACCACACAAGAAATAAAAGTCTAAACGAATCTGAAAAAATCTATCAGTGGAGCAGATAATAGCTCTGGTGTGACTTTGACAACCCGAAAATTGAAGAGAAATAGACATTCTAATGATTGTGACTCGAGATAGAGTTAGCTCCAGAACTGTTATCAGACAAGAACAAAAAATAAAGAGAAACTAAAAACAAGATTCGAAAACTTTCACTGATGTTTTACGATTCGAGTGACAAGTATTGTAGAGTCGATATATTATGCTATCTTTTCTCTGTGGTTTTGATGTATAGTGTATACACTAAAACTAGTTTCGGCTTGTGAGATGTTGTTTGTGGAATTTAAAAGGAGATACAATAATTTACATTTCAATAGTAAAGCTCAATGACTCATGTTTTTCCTTGAGTATATAGTCTGCTTTGTTTACTTCATGTAAGTCCTCGTTATGTTCGAAATAGTTCTGGTGATAAAGTAAATTTGGAAAAGTGAACAATTCAATGATTTACATGCAAATGGATTGTGAGAGTGAGTAATCTTAAAATTTAAGTCATAAAGTTATGATTATGAATACAAATTAACAAAAAAAAAGTATTGGTCTCTCTTGATAAAAGTGAATTTGAAAAAGTTCACATTTTAATAAATTTAGATACATAAAAATAATAGTTTTCGAATTAAATATACTACGAAATTATCAAAAAACACAGATTTATTGATAGTTTGAAAGACCGGTTTCGGTTATTACAACATTGTCAATCTCTGATAAACTATTTAGTTTATCAGAGATTGACAATAAACTATTTAGTTTATCAGAGATTGACAATAAACTATTTAGTTTATCAGAGATTGACAATGGTGTAATAACCGAAACCGTTCTTTCAAACTATCAATAAATCTGTGGTTTTTTGACAATTTCGTAGTATATTTATTCAATATGAATAATTACCACATTATCAACTTCTCAACTACACAAAGAAAAGTTTTCAAGCCCACGATAATGAGTAATCAATAAATCCAAATTTCTAATCATTATTATTATTATTATTATTATTATTATTATTATATTATTATTATTATTATTATTATTATTATTATTATTTATTTATACGTGGATACAATAACAAATTGACCATTAATCGTCAGTCGAAAAAACTCATTTAATGTGATTGGTTTTTGTTGGATCCTACAGTTTAGTATGATATTACTTTAACTGGTTCAATTACTATTGCAAATTACAACTTACAAATGAATGTACCTACTTCTTTTATCATTTATCAAGGGATTCACTCACCCACTATAATATTATTTATATCACTAAATATAACAATTAATAGCAATTTTGTTCATAAAGATTCAACAACTAGAAAAATAATATCAGATTTATAACTAAATATCAATTTCATATCAACTAAAATGATCAATCATGTTAATGAATAAAAAAGTTCAGAATTCGATCTTTTGCAATTCATTCACTTTTCGGCAGTAAACCACCCCTTGTCAATAAACTCCAACGGGGTGGAATTTAATTTATAAACTAGGATCAATCAATTAATTAATCTATCATACTATTCAGTAAAATGCATTACAAAATTGGTCCCGCTAAACCTAAAAGATTATTTGTGCTTACAAATAATAAAATACATAAATAGAATGATATGCTAACTTTAACATTAAACTAAGGAGTAATTTTTTTTCCTGAAACTGGGAGTTTAGGAATTTAAAAAGGAGTATGAGGTATTAAATGGTCTAAAGCTGAGTTTACACCAAAGTTATAACCAAATTTTAATAGCTTAATCCTTATAGATTCTATTAAGGAATTTAAAAAGGAGTATAGGAATTTAAAAAGGAGTATGAGGTATTAAATGGTCTAAAGCTGAGTTTACACCAAAGTTATAACCAAATTTTAATAGCTTAATCCTTATAGATTCTATTAGATTGAATATAACTTATCATACATATGAGTAAGATATGTGTTTGTCAAGTTCCGTTCAGTCTAATAGAATCTATAAGGATTAAGCTATTAACATATTCTTAATAACTTTGGTGTAAACCCAGCTTAAGGATGATTAATAGGGTATATGGTTAATGGATAGACTTATTTAAATAATATCACTTTCTGGTTTCTGTAGATGTAGAAGCTGTTTGTAACTTCCCTTACTCGATTCCTCCTAGAGAGGACATCTCTGAAAAATTGAACAAAAATGATCCGGTCCTGAAAAGAGATCCAATCATACCATGATCCGTGTTATTTGTGAACTATGATTTGTCACGAATCAATCGACCAGTTTTTTGTCGTGAGATCGACCGAGTCTGTGTAATGATTGCCAACGATCCACTAGCATAGGCGTGAGTCTTTTAATGGTAGTGCCATCATTGACAACTATGTACTAGCTAGCTCTGACTCTACAGACGTGATCCAAGTTTGATTTTTGGCCTTTGTCTCACCTGACTGACAAAGAATCCTGGTCGATATCTGGCCTAGTACGTTTCAGAGTGTTCAATATTCTAGTGGTCACGTCCAGGGTCTCTAGATCTTGACCCATTTTAATCGGGGAATCGTCATTGTCTCGTCTGATCTGGCATTTAGAGGTCACGTTCAGAGGTTTTAGTTTTGAGTGTAGTGTTCAGCCTTTGTTTTAAGGATTGGTTCTTTGTATTTACGTCTCCCAAACAATTTTATGTTGTCAATATTCTAGTAGAACAATAATTATCAATATTGTATATTATAGTTTCCTGATACGTTGTAAAGGTGCGTACAGATTTACGCTCCGCGAACACGTGAATTTCACTTTTAATCAGCTGATTATATCTGTATCTTATCGTTCCTGTACAGATATAAATACAGATACAGGTATATCTGTACAGATACAGATATATAGGTACAGATACAGATATTAAAAGCTTAGCCTCAGCTGATTAAAAGTGAATTGCTCGTAAATATGTACGCACCTTTAGGTGTAATAAAGTGATATACACTATTCATTATGGAAACAAAGATATATTTTCAAATATCATAAACTTTATTTTGAGAAAAACACTGACATATTTGGACACCTATGTTGTCATCTTTAGTGTTGGAAGATGACACTGAAGCATGTTTCTGTTTTTCTGGAAATAAATTTTGGGATATTTGAGAATATTTCTTCATTTTTTCATCAGTATATTATAGTCTTAGACTCCATTAAAATTCAAATTTATTGGTAAAATTTGAAATAATAGATGATTTTAATCTATATACATCAAACAATATTGTTGCTACAACAATAAAAAACACCCAAAAATATTTGACTGAGTTCAATTACTGGAAGTACTGAAATAAGTCTTCATATATTATTAAGATGAAAAACTATAGAGGAAAACTTATATAAGAGGTGATAGTACTGTATGTTACAATAACAAACTTTATACATTAATAAGTCGTGTAAACTGATGAGTTGAGATGACTTACGTCATATTGATGAATAATTGTCACAGGAATTTGAAAATTGTAAACAAATAATTCTCATGAAAAAAATTATTCGTTTATTTTTTCTATTGAATTGAATTAAATTATATTAATCCATAGAATAATACAACATATTATAAAATATAATACATACACAGGTATAGCAACTACAAAAAATTCAAATTAATTAAATAAAGCAATACAGTACATAATAGTGGGAATTATCCCCATTACTTTGATAAAACCATTATTACTATTGCTAAATACTATTATTATTATAAACTATAGATCTATTAATATACGGAAATTTATTATTACGGTGAATGTACAGCATACCAATACCCTGATAATGAAATAGTAATTGCCCACATAGGCTAAAAAAGTCTGTTTGTAGGTCAATGAGTCCAGCACTTCCATTATTCCAAAGCCAGTAATCCAGCATCCAGCAATTGCCAAAATCTATTATTGAATATTATCTTTCTGTTATCCATGCAATAATTGTTTTCATGAAACCATCTCAGTTCTAGCCTGTACTCAATAGATTATGAAATTTTATTTCCAAAGTTTGATTGAATGATGGATTCAATCAATCAGAGTTTTCTTGTAGTTGTTCTATTGCAACATTCATAGCAGTGATATATGAGCTAGATCTCTAGCTACTACCACCAAACAGGATAAGTATACAATAGGCTCTATTTTCTTTGCTACTACATATTATCCTGCCAATCAACAACCTGTAGTGAGACTCACTTCGAATTGTCAGAATTTTGCTATAATAGTCTATTATTATCAATGTTTTCCATTTAACCAATAATGACAGTTGAATCTTATAGATATCAATCTCTTCATCCTTTCCCACTACACATATCAATCAATTAGTCCACATTTCAGATTACCTCATCTAATCTTTCAACAAGAAGGCACTAGTTTGTGAATGAAACTAGGATAACTTAGTTCTATACCTGAATGAGTTCTCCTAGTTCAAAGTGTAGAACTGATTCAGTTCTCACAATTAGTTCGTGTCCGTTGATTTTAATTGCTTCTGAGAGAACGGACTTGTGTTTATTAGCAACTGTGATTTTGATAATGGACCGGCATTGTTGTTTCAATTATCGCGCCTCCGGTCATTCTCACAAGCCGCACATTACACAAGATCCAGTGACCCACTGTTTTACTTTGCATCGTGGGATTCACGTTTAACTGGCAGTATACCTTGTAAAAAACATCAATATTTCCCATTAAACGAACGCTGACGTGAATCTTAACATACACTGTTCTCGTTTTAATTTCAGTTTTTGTTTTGAAAAGCTTACTATTCATGCTATAGTGATAATGCTTGATTGTGAATTTTCGGGGATACCTTGTTCTATCTCTTCCTGGTGTTGTGTGAGAAGTTTTGTTCAATTAATGTTTTTCCTCTTTTTAATTTTTGGAGAAATCGTTATACATGTGGGAACTGGAATCAGCTTGTAATCTTGTTTCCTCTTCGAGTTATGATTTATTAATGGTCATTTTGAAAGTTTCTCTACCTATTAACCTGTGTCCAACCAAGGAAATTTTGTAAAATTTGTAAAGTCCTGTGTTGAATTCTCAAAACTTCTTGTACAGTTTTGTGTTGAAAAGACTGTTGCTTTTTTTCTATTCCATTATGCTCTGTTATATTCCACTATATTTAGATGTGTAGATGTAGACTATAATAATATGCCAACTTGTCAACCAGTAATCCATTTAAAATTATCAATTTTCAACGGATGCTTGTTGTTAGCGTGGAATACAATTACATAATATAAATGGAATATCTTGCATAGAAAATTGAAAGAATCACCCAGACAGACCAAACTCGTAAAAACAGTGTAATTATAGAACACTAAACAATCCTATATTACAAGAACAATTTCTTCGAGATGAAAACTCAATAAATTGTCTATTCTACTAAATTTCATGGGAAAATTCGACATCTCTTACTACAGTGTTCAATTCTCTTGAATGTATCATCATATTGAATATAATTAATTATTGTGGATCATTAAATAGATGGATCCAAGTACTATTACTATCGTCCAGCATTATAAAGGGGTTAGATTTTGTGTGTATTTTAATACAATGATACATAGAATACTAAATAATCCTATATCACTTTCTTATAACTAGGTATTTTATTGAGTGTATCATCAAATACATTTCAAGTGTTATTACTGGCATCCATCATTATTATCTATATAATAGATAATGCTGGTATTGGGTGTGTATTTTAGTGTTGTGTAAAGGCATAATATTTGTTAGTTGGGAAATTTGTTCTTTTTATAAAAAATGTTGTAATATTGTGTTGCAGATTGCATGGATCGTATGAAGCACTCAAGTATGGAACTTTGTTAGATGGCTTGGCAGATCTTACAGGTGGCATAACAGAGAGCATTAGCATAAGGCAGGACCCAACCACATGTGGGCGCATGCTCAGTAAACTCCTCGAAATGACCACACTCATCACATGTACCGTACAATCTTCCACTACGCTGGTAAGCTCTTGAAAATTTCATTCATACTTTCAAAATAAAATTTAACTATCCTTTGTAATTTACAGGTAATCTATTTCGTAATTTTGCTATACATAATGTATAACAATGATTGTAGACTATACGTAATCGAAAAGATAGCATAAGAAGATAAGAAATCTTTCATCTTCAACAATATCTTCTACTCAAGTTGAAACATAGAGAAAATATACCATAACAAGATATCCCATGGTATAGGGCGTTTATGCTCCAAATTTCTCTGTTAACTCAAGCCGAAAGTCAACGTAGTTATTTTTCATGAATGAATGTAATCACTTTCAATTCAAATAAGGACCTTATTTGCAGGATATATTTTGATAATTTATTGGCCGATCGAAAAAATGAGCAAGGAGAATAATCTATCCGTATTCACATCAATTCAATTCTATTCACAACTGTCAGAAAAGCGAAAACAGGATAATTTGATAGAAATAAAAATAGGTTAATTGATAGTCAAATAGAATGTGAAAATAGAAATATGAAATTGCATTTGGAGAAAAGAAGAGCCAAATTGTAACCCATATAGTTTGTTTCTTTACATTCATGTTCAACTAATTTCTATTGCCATTTATATCCAAACAATTATAAATAACTTCTTAAAATGTATGAATTCAGGGCTATTTTTTATTTATGAAATAATAAATAATTATTTTATTGATTTCAAAGGGTACTATAATTCTATTTTAAAAATTATAAATAATGTCGCTTCATAAAAAATGTATTGATAGTATATTTTGTGAAGTTTAATCAACTAATCAATAAGACAAAAGTATCTAATAGGTTCCTATTTCAAATTTGCCATGCTTTTTTACATTTGCATGTAAAGTTCTAAGTACACCGATTAAAATATTGGAATCTCCTATTATATTAATAATATTCTCCAATCATATATTTTATGTAATTTTGTAACTTGATTTTAAATAGCCACCTCTACTCTAAGCTTTGCAAGATATGAATTTGATGGTAAACAATTATGAATTTTTACTTTTACAGGTTCGAAACCAAACAGAAAAGCTAGCCAATGGAATTCAGATTGGATCAAATTATCGACTTTACGCTGTTGAAAGGGTGAGTTAAAATAGGCATTCAAATTTCAACTTCCCAGGCCTCAATTTATTTCATAGTAATTCTCAATTATGGAGTAAACAATCACCCTGTACTTGTGTGATGGTGTCCACTGTGACTTCTGAAAATTGATACTTGTAGTGAATTTCACTACAACATAATATTTTGAATCCTTGATCACCCTGAATCATCAATGGTTTGGGTGGCTCGTTGGAGAAAGTGATAACGCGCCGGTCTGATAATCAAGAGAACCCGAGTTCGAATCTTGACCGGGGCAAAAAGTTTTTTACCACAGCACAATCACATAGATACGGCCACCCGGTCTTTCGGAGGAGACGATAAGTCGTCGGTTCCGACTACCTGAAAAGTAGTTGTCATCACTCATCATCATCTCTCTCATTCATTACCCACGCACAAGCCTAAGAGCTTATGTGGGCATCACACTCAGTAAAAGAAAAATCTTTGAACAATCATTCTGTACAACACATATATTATACGTATTTTGTGTGGTTATCTCAACTGATGTGATTTCTGAAAATTGATAATTGTAGTGAATTTCACCCCAGCATAATAATTTTTAGAATCCTGAATCATCCTGAATTCTCAACAATCCTGAATCATCCATGTACTAATAAAACACTCTGTGTAACTCATATTATAATGTGTTTTACAATTCCCCAGTCAATAGACTGTGACAAAGAAAAAAAACTAAACTAAATCATAGAGAAAAAATAGCATAAATAAGTAAAAACATTTTATCGTCGTAGACCAATATAGGTAATTGTCATAGAAATACAATTACAAAGTAATAGTTTAAAGTCAACAAAGTAGAATAATATCAAGTAGAATCGAAAAACTCTCTCAAACAATAGAAAGGTCTCAAAACCAGCCACTCAAAAAGTCACTTTTTAAAAATAACAATATTTCCACAACATTTGATATCCAATGGCAACTTATTGTAAAATCTCAAGCCGACGCTGTCGGTATATCAAGACGTTGATATGGAATATCAATGTGGTTTTTTTCCTAGTATCATAAGCATGACTATTGGATCTTTTCTTCAAGTTATGGAGATTCTTTCTAGTAAGCATGATTACATGAAATATGTAGAGATTTATGACAGTTGATATTTTTGTTTTTTTGAGAAGAGGTCGACAGTGATCTAGATAGCCTGCACCTGTCAATATTTTGATAGCCTTTTTCTGCAACAGTAGGACCTTATTAATGTGGCAGCTGTTTCCATATACTAAAATTCCGTATGCAATAATTATGCTGAGTTTCTGAGGTATTTTTCCAGTACAAAATTCTTCATAATAAGAAGATATCCCATGATATAGGTCGTTTGTGTACCAAATTTCAAGCCGATTGCTGACTAAACTGAACTGTTTTGTGATGTCATAGAATGCCAATTTATGCTTGAATTGAATTTCACTATATAGCATAATATTTTGAATCGTCAATTTTGAAATTTGTTGTTTCAGGTGGAGACATTCAATGGAGAGCCAATACAGCTGGTGCGACTTCGGAATCCGTTGGGGGTAGTGGGTGGAGAATATGTGGGGGCGTGGTCACGTGACTCGACCGAGTGGGACGAGGTGCCTCCGCACGAGAAGGAGCGCCTCAATGCCAGGCATTGCGCTGACGGCGAGTTTTGGTCAGTAACAACCCAAACTAGTTCCTCACAATTGTCACTACATCACGTACTCTTCAATTCACATTTTGTTTTTCATGGCCAAGCACTTTATAATTAATTTTTTCAAGTTATTGAAAATTGTTTCAAGTCTTTTCACTTTCAAACAAAGGCTCGGTTGCACAAAAGCCTGTTGAATTTTAATCGTGATTGAGTATCACTGAGAACCAATCAGAGGAGCCTTCTGTTCAAAAAAGCCGTTCATGATTGGTTTTCGTGGTAGTTAATCATGATTAAGATATAACAGGCTTCTGCTCATCGGGGCCAAAGTGTCTCAACCTCAACAAAACGAATCTTCAACTAAAATATTTTTTTAATAATTGAAAAAATATTCAATTTAGACAAAATTGAATCATTTTCTGACACTGAAGAAAACGCACACATCAACAGACAGACTATGAGAAAAAATCAAACATCTGTGTGAATTGCAACAATCGATATTCTGGCAGGGAATGTTGTCCTCAGTTTCTCTGCATACGTCCGTCTGTGTGCGTTTGGCTCATAATGGGAGAAGTTTTATACAGAAGCTTTGTTTATTTTTTCTTAATATTGTATTTGTTTTTTATATAATGAATAAATAAATAATATAGCGTATAGCCTATGGTAGATTTGATTGGGCAACGAAACCCTTTAACTTCCATCCCTATCATCAGTTTATAATATTTTGTGTGAATCTAATTCTCACTTCTGTGTAGGTAGAAGAGTTGGATCATAATTAGGACGGTACCGTACTATAAAACTTAATTCTCGTTTCTTGTCTTGTTTTGAGGTTTACATGGATATGTGGATATAATATAGTAAAGATTCTCTGGAATTATTTTATTGCACACATCAAAATCTTCATCGTATATGTCACGTCATTGCCAACGTAGACAATTATTTTCTGACAACTGTGTAATTCTGAATAATTGAATTATATTTTTGTTCTGTTTGACTTTGATTTAAAAACCATCCTTTATTCTAGTATGTATAGCTAGTATTTTACAGGATATGTCGTACTCTGACCTAGTAAAAACGTTCAGTTTTAGCATGGTTTATTATATTTCCGTTTAATAATTTTCTGAAAGCTTCTAGCTCATTCTAAATGAGTTCTATTTTAGTTCTGATTGGATGTTTGACTTTAAACCCCATCTTTTTTACTAGTAATTTTGCAGGATGTCATACTCTGTCTTTATGATTTCTATGTTAGTCTTGTTTAAATTGGAAAAACATATTTCATTGTAATATTAGTCTTGTCCAGTGTCTATTTTAGTCTTGTTTAAATTGAAAAAACATATTTCATTGTAATACTGTATTAGTCTTGTCTAGTCTAGTCTAGTTTAGTCTTGTTTAAATTGAAAAAAAAACATATTTCATTGTAATATTAGTCTTGTCTAGACTAGTTTAGTTTATTTTAGTCTTGTTTAAATTGGAAAAAAACATATTTCATTGTAATACTGTATTAGTCTTGTCTAGTCTAGTCTATAATTTTAATCTTGTTTAAATTGAAAAAAAAACATATTTCATTGTAATATTAGTCTTGTCTAGACTAGTTTAGTTTATTTTAGTCTTGTTTAAATTGGAAAAAAACATATTTCATTGTAATACTGTATTAGTCTTGTCTAGTCTAGTCTATAATTTTAGTCTTGTTTAAATTGAAAAAAAAACATATTTCATTGTAATATTAGTCTTGTCTAGACTAGTTTAGTTATTTTAGTCTTGTTTTAATTGGAAAAAAACATATTTCATTGTAATACTGTATTAGTCTTGTCTAGTCTAGTCTATAATTTTAATCTTGTTTAAATTGAAAAAAAAAACATATTTCATTGTAATATTAGTCTTGTCTAGACTAGTTTAGTTTATTTTAGTCTTGTTTAAATTGGAAAAAACATATTTCATTGTAATACTGTATTAGTCTTGTCTAGTCTAGTCTATAATTTTAGTCTTGTTTAAATTGAAAAAAAAACATATTTCATTGTAATATTAGTCTTGTCTAGACTAGTTTAGTTTATTTTAGTCTTGTTTTAATTGGAAAAACATATTTAATTGTAATATTAGTCTTGTCTAGTCTAGTCTAATCTATTTTAGTCTTGTTTAAATTGGAAAAAACATATTTCATTGTAATATTTGATTTGTAATTGTGCAGGATGTCGTACTCGGACTTTGTAAAAACGTTCACACATTTGGAGGCGGTGCACCTGGACTCGGACACGTCACGTGACGAGCCATCACTGCACCACAAGCAGACCTGGCAGATGCGTCTCTTCCAGGGCACCTGGCAGAAGGGAGTGTCGGCCGGAGGCTGCAGAAACAATCCTGGCAAGTGAACACACTTTCACAAAAATACAGAGTGACCCACGAAAGGTGTTACAGCTGAAGACTGAATAGATTCTACTTGAAATTTGCAACAAAAAATGTTCAATATAGATTCTACTATATCTTCTATATTATAGATTCAATACAATAGTCTACCATAAAGATTCTACTTGAAATTTGTATTCAATAACGTATAGATTCTGCCATATATACATTCTACTTGGAATTTGCAACAAAAAATGTTCAATCAAATTTTCTTGTATCGACCTTAGTTTTCGAGATTTACAGTATCGATTTCTTATTATTATTTTAATCAAATTCAAAAAAATTTATTGATTCTTCAAAGCAAAAAATATACAAAAAAACAAAACGTTCAGCAAAAGTATAAGAAACCAATCACCTGCAAGGAAAATCTTGTGCGCAGGTGAGAGTTGCTAATACGATTCAATACGAGTCATTAAGAGCTTAGAAAAAGATGAAATAAGAAATTATATAATATAATAATAAAAGAATATTATGAATAAGGGTGAAAGAAAGAAAAGAGAAAGAAAGAGAGATGGCTAACATACTATTGAAACAAAGATAGGAGTCACTCAAAAAGTATGTCCTCGACTTTACTGGTAATTATCCATTCAATAGTTCTTCTTTTAAGCAATGTAACAGAATTTCCATTAATATGTTCAGTAAGGTAATCTGGAATTTTATTGATCAATTTATTAGCTAGGTAAAAATATTGTCTCCGGCGAAACATTAAGATCCATTCTTATATTTTCAAACCTATTTCTGGAAGGTCGTAAATTGGGGTTTGATTCACGGAATAGAAAAATATCTTTATTATTTCTAATGAAAATTATGAGGTTTTTAATATATAATTGACGGACTGTTAACACTTTAAGCTCTTTGAATAATATTTAGTTGGATTTCCCATTTAGGAGTTGCTTGGCCATCCCAACCTGGGTTTCGATTCCCAGGAGGTTTGACAAGCGATTTCTGACACAATTACTCCTCACATCCGTGAGGTGAGCAATCATGCCATGTTCGTGATCCACAAATCGTTTGCTCTGAGCAGACGGAGTGAGCCCAACATCACTGTTTTCTGTATTTGGCCTGCCAGTGAGTTGGCACTCTTTTCACAAGCAGGCATTGTTTTCAAATTTGAAAGCAGCGATGAAAGAACCCCTCCAAGGACAACAATCATGAGCACTATCAATTTAACTGCACAAGACCTATAAAAGCCATAAATACCAGCAGGTTATTCTTTTCAATAAACTTCCCTTAACATTTAGAAGTCTTCCAAGCAGCACATTCAAGAGAATAGTAAAAGAACTGCTGAGACGTAACGCATTCTATACAATAGAGGAATATCTCGATAGTCAAATATTGCAATGTTAAATTTACACATGTTAACTTCAAAATGAGAATGAACTACTCACCTTGTTTTGCCTGCTTGTACGGAATAACTTATTGTCGCGACTAATTTAAGACATTTTCTCATGGCATGACTGTACCTATTATAGCCTATTCATTTTTTATTTGTAGTTTTTAACTTGACACGATCCATATATATTATGTTATATTTGTTGATCAATAAACAATTCTATTCTATTCTATTCTAACTGAGTAGCCTGGGTTCAGTTCCGCAGTTCCACAAAAAGCTCCTGATACTTGGTTCGTTTGTCCTCCTCCATGGCAGCAATATTGCATTCAGCTGGTGCTGAGAATTCAATGACAAATATTGCCTTTGCAATCAAATCCTGGAGGATGATATGAGGCTTTGTTGCTGTTAAAAGGGACATACACAACTTGCGCCCAGCGGTCAAATGGGAGTGATACATGGCTCCGATACACACGTACACTGTTTACGTCGTGACGTCATCACTGCCAGTCACATTATTTTGTCTGTCACTCTCTCTGGAAGTGATAACGGTATATAAACTTTCCGACAACCATCTGCTTTATAACGACCATCCCTTCCTATTCGACTCCAAAAGTGTTCCATTGATTTATCTCGACTTGTGACGAATTTTGAAATCATTAATACATCGAATTTCCAGCTCTGACAGTATGTTGAGAAGGTTGACCCCCGGTTTGTCAAAACCACACCACCCCATCAACTTTTCGATAATTAGCACATATTGATTCTTTCAGGCTGTCACCATGAGTGAGAAAATGAACATGAGTGTTGATATGTTTGCTACGCTAAGTGACAGAGGTTCAAAGTTATTAGTATTTGAAGGTTTTAAGTATTAAAAAAATATATCTAGTGTTTTGCTTGAAGCTTCCTTAGGATACTGTAGTGAATTTGAATTTCGCTCCTTCAGTCGGGGAACTTAATATCAGCTACTAGTGAGAGCGAAATGGCATGACTCGTGATGACGTCACGGACGTTCACTTCGTTACGTTCAATCTGTGAGTGCCCAAACACATTCTGACCGCTGGGCGCAAGTTGCAGATTCCCGTTAAAAGCCTGTAGTGAGGTCCACGTTATAATGGCAGTGGATAAAGATAGAAGAATAGCAATACCGATTCTCTTCATTAATTAATTATATTTCTACACTGTCAAAAAAATAATTGGCATCGTTGTGGACCTAGAAAAGGATAGTACCACCGGCTTTGTCGAATGATAGACAAGGATAGCAAAACCAAAGTTAATCAAATACTGTCATTATAACGTGGACCTCACTATAGTGGTAGAGAATGATTGATTCCAGTATAATCGGAATTTATCATTCTCCACAATGGGTTCTATATCTCCTGGGGCAGCACTGGTGTTTTGTCTATAATACCGTATGAGTGCCTTATATGGTAATAGAACACTCGCAATGCAGCATTATGCCTGTGAATGTAGCCTGCAGTTGCATGCACAGAACAAGCTGCCAATGTGCATCAGGGTCTCTGGTGTTTGTGACACACCCTACATCTGATGTCAGGCACAGGCAAATGCATCACTCTGCTACGATATGACAATGTGTAGATCATCACACCATCTTGACCTGCTAATACGACCCCCTCATATAATGAGGCTGTGAAAAAATATGCCATTGAACCATTTTTGAAAAGGTATAAATAATGTAATGATACCATCAGGATATTACTCATGCTTTATTAGTATAAACTGTTTTAATTTTATTTTTATTTTTTTCAGATACGTTTCACATCAATCCACAACTGCATCTCATACTTAGTGAGCTAGAAGAAGTCATCATATCATTAAATCAACACAGCATAATGGAGCCAAAGGTATGTTATGCCTTTCTATTAAGGTCGTTAATGGTATTTTATAAAAGTAATAATTTATATCTCGATTTGATTACTGTATTCTATTCACTGAAATGAATTGTGTTACTCAAAACAAAGAGTTCACATAATATCACAGCAGATTAATCAGACTGCATCAAGGAATCATCGAAATGTATAATCAATAAACTTTATCAAATTCGGAAGAGAAATAGCTGAAGGTTAACCTTATTTCTATCCTAATCATTTTTATATGTATCGTTGATTAAATGTGATAACTTATTTTTTGTTGAAATGAAGAATAAAGATAGCAAATCTTGAAAACAGATCACAAATTGTAGTTGATTAAAGAATTTATAAATATAGATTGACTTTTTAGTACAAATGAATGTTAAAAGGGTACGGTACTTTGATCTTTAATTTTCATGTATATTTGAATACGATAATTTATAAAAGCACATCATACTATCAACTAGAACTTAATTAATAACCATATCTCAAACTGATCTGTTAACTCTATTAAAAATAGAACTTGTATTTCTCAGTAAATAATACAATATTTATTTACATTTTTTCATTTTAAAATCATTGAGTTAATATGAAGTTTTTCTCCATGGAAAACAACATCGACTCAGTTTGGAATTACCTTATGTGTAATTTATTATATTCAATATGTAGCCTACATAGTGCATAATTATATTTTTCATAATGTGTAATTATATTAAATTTACCTATACGCAACGTCTACCAACTACTATTACGGCAAACTTATTAAAAAACTCTCTCTTGAGGATTCCTCAATACACATTGAGTGCGGTTCCTTAATACAGTTGATACATTTTAATTTGCATATTAATCAATGATTTTATCAATACACAATGATAGACGTTTACTTGTACACTGGTACCGTAAGGTTTGCTGGCTATATAGCTTTACTCAAACTAACTTACATCTGACAAATTTCCATAAGTTTTGACAATCTTTTCCTTTATTTTCAGGTTATTGGATTCACAGCCTACTCATTACCAAAAAACAACTCCGATACCATAGGAAGGGCATTCTTCAAGAAAAACAAATCACTCGTCAATTCTCAGTACACTAATAGTAGACAAGTGAGTGCTTTTGTATTTACTTTTAATAAGAAAATATGAAAAATATATTATAAGAATAATAATATTATTTTCAACAGTAGTGTTAACACTATTATACAATTTGATGTTGTGATAGTGTAAATTAAATATTTTCTTGAAGAATAATTGAATTGTGTACTTCACTCCTCGTCTCTCCCTAAGTTTTGAATTCTGGAAACCTGGATTTCCTGAAATTTATTTCAAATTCTCTGCTTGATTCGTTTGTTTATCTCTCTCCAAATGGACAAGGAAAAATGGCCTTAAGCTTAATCCCATCAAAACACAACCCATTATAATTGGATATTCTCGTCTTATAAACAATATTGACCTTGAATCGATTCACAAAATTAGTGTAGATGGTAATGACATTCCTTACTGTAGCTCAGTTAAAAATTTAGGCATTATTATGAATAATAATGACTGGTCAGAACAAGTGAACAAAACTTGTAAAAAGGTATTCTCAGCCATGCATGCATTGAAGAAAATGCACGATATTCTCCCTAGAAACATTAAATTATTATTGGTTCAATCTCTCATCTTCCCACATTTAATGTATTGTAATTCTGTTCTTAACGATATGCAAGTCACTCTGAATGATAAACTACAGCGTTGCCAAAATTATTGTCTACGTTTCGTCTACTCTCTCCAACGCCATGATCATATCACCCCAGCCCATATTGCTAGTTCAACATTGAAGCTTCCCAATCAAAGGCTTTTTCGAATAGTCAAGCTTGTTAGAGATATCTTGAAATACGGTAATCCGAACTATTTTAAAGATGATTTCAAATTTGTCTCTGAAGGTAGGAGGATAGATGCTTCACATACTAGAACAGGAGAAAGTACTTTAAGGATACCCAATCATCGAACTACTATTTTCACAAAATCCTTCTTAGTCAGTGCCTGTCGTGCATGGAATGCACTTCCTGTTTCTATCAGGTCCATCGAGAGCCGAGCGAGCTTCATCCTGACTTTAAAAAAAATCTTTTGGAACAAATGACTGAAACTGTCCGGCCCTAGAACGATCACACGACAACCATCCCCCACCCATCCCACAAATACAAACCTTTAAACCTGTTATAGAACGAATTGTATATATATATATATATTATATAAACTCATGTTATTTCAATTATCCACTGCATACTGCTGTATATTACTGAAAGTTTATTACCCTGATCTACTTTCAGCCTACTTCATTTTATTAATCAATTATTTGATCTTATCTACCTATATAATTATTTTACTTTATAAATTTTCTGTTTTTTTTCTCTTAAATATTCATATTGATTAAAACTTTTACAATATTTCCATTAATAAATAAATCCTTAGTTTAAATAATGAAATTAATGTTTTGGTAGAGAGTTAGTGGGGAGGATATTTTTAATATTCTTTCCGAAGAATGGACATTGATATGTCCAAAGCTCCGCCAATTTATGTAGATGCATAACAATATAATTATTATCTATAGTTATTATATTACAAATTGCTTTTTCATATCATATACAGTTCAATAATTATTTTCTTAGTCTATATCATGTAAATTCATCTATAATTTTGCTGTATTGTAAGCTATTGTATATAAGTGTATAAGACAGTATATATTGTAATCTACATAAATAAAGTACTAAATCAATCAATCAATCAATCAAATCAATCCAAATTCACATACTATCCATACTGCTTTAACTTTTTTCAAAAATACACTCCGATATGTCGAGTCAACATCTCTGTCGATATTCTTTATATGTATTTTATACATATTATTATGTATTTTTCGGTAAATGAATTTGAATTTGGACTCATTGAAACTGTCACTGATCTTCTATTTTATAAATGCTTTTATTGGCGTGTTTGTACTCTGCCCTATTGTGCAATTTGTATTGTTTATAGTTAATAAATTGAATTTTTGAATGTTGTTCATTGTTTTCCAGGTTAGCCATAGATGTCAACTGGAACAGGGTGGATACTTGGTAATGCCTACCACGTTTGAACCTGGACAGGAGTCAAGCTTTACGTTACGAGTTTATTCTAGTAAACCACTCAAGTTGAAGTAAGTAACTTAATCACATTTCAGAGTAAACATTATCAAATGATTGACGTAAATTTTAGAATCAGCTTTGAGCTGAATCTGTTTTACCTAATTTCCCCAATCATCCATATGAATTGTATACTATCAATGTGCAAATAAATAGAATGTATTGTTAGTTTGGTGAAAGCGTGAGCATACTTGACTAGCAATTAGGAGGTACCGGATTCGATTCCCCCGGGATGGCAAATAATTTTTGGATAGTAGCTCTTATCGAATTTCCATCTAGCTGTTAACTCTGTTGTTAATATTTTCAGTAGTAGAAGTCTTTGGGGTAGTTTACAGCATTTTACTTTGGATTTTCGTTTAATAATGATAAAATTATAATGAAAATGGGCAGAATACTGATGTTTATTTCACTAATCACTCATGAAAAATTGAAATTCTATTTTGTTTTTAATTTGAATTAGAATGTGAATGTAAGAATGTTCGAATGAAATATTGTATTGTGGATTATCCTCTGCCTTTATATATATGTAAAAAAATGCTTTAGGGTTGTGATAAGATCTTTCTACATACCTATAATTGTTTCACATTGTATCTATATATTTTATTTTTCAATTCTCATATACAGCTGGCTTCCTAATATTTCATTCGGATTACTTAGATTCGAGTAGTATACAAAGGCTCAACTCACACTTACGCGACTCAGGTCGAGAAGAGACTCGACTCTAGTGTTTCCAAATGGTGACACTCAGACAATTCTAGTCTCCGCGACGTCACCCATTTGAAAACACATGCTCTCGACTAGAGTCGAGTCCCTTCTTGACCTGAGTCGCGTAAGTGAGTTGAGCCTAACTCACAATTCCACAAAAGTGCATTATAACCTTGTAAATAGCGGTTAAATGCCACGAGAACCAATGAGAGAAGCGGATATCACGTTTATAATCAGCACTTGATATGTTTATATTTTTTAACATTTTGAGCAACCGAGCATTATTAAGTTTCTATAAAGCGGTGTTTAATTATTTTGCACAGCATTTGCTGTACTGATTATTTGCTAACTATGGATTATCAAATTATTATTACAGGTACCATGATAACGATTTATTTGTTCATTATTGTTCTATAAATTTTTTTTTTTTTAATCTTTGTACATTGTTTTTCAGATTATTGGACACACATCCTTCATTAGTGAAGTCAGCTGTCATAAAGGTAAGATTCCTTATTTCCATAATTCACTACTAAGACACTTTGAATATTATTATTGCTGAAAATGGAGATTGAATTAATAATGTAGAATTGAATTGAATTGAGTTTTATCCCATCTAAACTCAGAATGTTTCGATAATAAAAATTGATACGGTAAGAATATTAAATTCAGAATGATTCAATAATAAATTCGAAAAGAATATTAAATTTAGAATGTTTCAACAATGAGAATTGATAAGAATATTAAGGCAAACGCACACAGCAACAGACAAATTGAGACAGAAAAAATTCGACCTAGGTGTTCGAATGTTGCAACACACACAGACGTACATTTTGCCTCTCCTCTGATCTACTCCATTGCATTTGTTTCCCTGGCTTAACTAACAAATTTCCCAATTGAATAATTGCAATTTTACTGCATTTTACTATTAAATAAAAGCAAAGTAAGAAAAAAATTCACAGAGCATGCTTCCTTGCTCTGTGACAGAATCCAAAGTCAGGGCAGTGGACTGTGAATGATAGTTGGTATTAATACCTACAAAAAAAATCTTTGAATTCTGTGCATGAAAATACTGATAGCTTGAAGTGTGGTAAGTACGCCAATAAAAGACTAAATGAGTCAACAAGATAAGATTTAATAATAATAAAATAATAATAGGCAGATGGCCACATACAAAAACAATTGGAAGTAGTTGAGTCAAAAGTTGGGATAATTACAACATGTGATAAAAAACGTTAGAGAAATACAAAATTTAAATGAAATTAGGTCAATGACATTAATGACCATTGAAGCCTGACAATAATCGAAAAGGTAATATTAATGATACCTGAATTGTGAATATAAATTGAGTGCTATAATGAAAAGTTATTGCTGCAAATTTCAATCTTAATGATTTACAAAAGGAATAATAATAAATGACAATAAGCTGTAGATAGTGCTCAACAAATAGAATACATTAATATAGGCGGCATAGGCCTTCAGTAAATTAAATGTCAAGTTAGACATCAATTGACAAAAGGAATAATAATAAATGACAATAATCTGTAGATAGTGCTCAACAAATAGAATACATTAAAATATAGGCGGCATAGCCTTCAGTAAATTAAATGTCAAGTTAGACATCAATTGAACAATTAATAGGCGTCGGTGGCCTCAGTGAATTGAATGTCAGATAGACATCAATAGAACATTAATAAGCGTCAGTGGCCTCAGTGAATTGAATGTCAAGATAGACATCAATAGATCAATTAATAGGCGTCGGTGGCCTCAGTGAATTGAATGTCAAGATGGACATCAATAGATCAATTAATAGGCGTCGGTGCCTCAATGAATTGAATGTCAAGATAGACATCAATAAAACATTATGTAATACATACGTAAATGAAAATTGAATAGAACGATTTACGTAACCTGAATAAAATTTTGAAGAGGAGATGCAGCCAGGCAGACAGGCAATGAATCCGCAATACCCAAAGGAACAGGACATCAGCAAGCGACGATGTGATCTGGCCATGCGATGACAAGAATGGAAGCGTCCACCACAGCAGGCAAATCCCTCAGTGGAAATGTAAGCAGGAGCATGTAGAATTCCAAACGAATAATCCGACCTTCAAGTTGTGGAATTTTTAGAATGATTTCCAAACGGTAGAGATGATGAACTTGAAAGTTTGAGTTACACGAGGTGAAGCCAATTGTTAGAAGAATGGCAATTGAAGCCCACACGAGGTTGTGAACTTGACAAAGTTTATCAGTGTAAATATGCGAAGAAATCGATGAATAGTTGAATCACAATTGAAGAATAGAATAAATGAATTAATTTGAAGGAGTAATTCACACTTTAAAAACGTTCCGTAGATCAGATAAATAGCGATAAACGCCCACACAAGGTTGCAATTTTGACAAAGTTTATCAGAGTAAATAAGTGAAGAAATCGATGAATAGTTGAATCACAATTGAAGAATAGAATAAACGAATTAATTTGAAGGAGTAATTCACACTTTAAAAACGTTCTGTAGATCAGATAAATAGCAATAAATGCCCACACGAGGTTGCAATTTTGACAAAGTTTATCAGAGTAAATAAGTGAAGAAATCGATGAATAATTGAATCACAATTGAAGAATACAATAAACGAATTAATTTGAAAGAATAATTCACTTTTAAAAACGTTCCGTAGATCAGATGAATTTGGATGAAAAGTTTAGACCGGGCGCGAGATGTGCACACACCGACTAGACTCCATTGAAAGAAAAGGAAACAGCTAAAGCTCGGTTGAAAAAAGGGACATGCTGGATGTGTTTGAAACGTAAGTAAAACGTTTACAAACATTTGGTGAAAAAGTAACAAATATCTAGAAAGTAAGATGCCTAAAGACAAAATAAATTCCAAAAAATCGAATAGTACAAATATTAAAATTGAAACGACAAATAACACGACGAATAATATAGGAAACCAACTTGATAATAGCAGTGCCGTAGAACCGTGACTGTGACGTCACCGGACAGCGCAGACGGAAAATGACGACATGATGTCTACGTAGTAGCGGAACGAGTAACAAGTGGAACCGTTACAATAAATGCTTTGTCAGATTTTACATAAACTGGGCCCCTTGTGTCATACGGGGGTAAGGCACAATAAGAAAAGGTAAGAAATATGTAAAATCTGGCAAGGCAATTGGAAATTGAAAACTGGGCCCCATGTGAGAACCAGGGGAAAAAACAATGAAACCTGAAAATACGAAATGAACCACAGAGCAAGGGGATTAACTAGAATCCTCATCAATGGGAAGAGGTGCTAAACTCGAAATAGCTCTCTTAAAAGTGCCGGAGGGAGTGAGAACAGTGACAACTCGAACCTTGTCATCCTTACCGGGATGAACTTCAGTAATGCGCACCAGCTTCCAAGTGGACTGCGCGGAACCAGGATCCTTCAAGATGACAACCGTACCGACCTTCAAATTTTCACAATTGTTTAACCATTTGCCTTTTTTCTGAAGAGTGGTGGAGGAATGGGTCTTTTTTCTGAAGAGTGGTGGAGAAAAAGTATGAGATTTGGGGCCGCCTACACGGATGGAAATAGGACCGGCGTAATCCAAACCACAATTATAAAGGGGAAAATTAGCCTGAATGCGGGCCGCTGGTAAACTACCCATGATTTGCTCAGAACGAAGAGCCGAAAAGCGAAAACATATTATGCAATGCCGCAATACACTTTTGATGGTGCGACGGGTGGAGGGAAACCAAAATCGTTGTCTTACACTGGCCATGGTGGCCTGCACACCAGCATGACTTAGACAACGATGGTGAGCAACAATCAATGCATGAGTGAATTTGTGATTGCTGGGCAACAATATTTGATGTTTATAATCAAAGGAAGCATTTGCATTTTGCAAACGTCCACCAACTCTGAGCAGTGAATCTGAGTGAATGAATGGTGACAAGGCTTTAATAGAACTATTAGGCAATGGCTCCTGATTTTGACGCAATGCTTTAAGTTCAGCAGAGAAAGCTTCTTCTTGAATGGATTTGAAGATACAATTTTCAGCTTCTAATATTTCAGAGACCGCTAATTGACCAAAGCGCGGAGCGACTGAATTTTGTTTCCTACAATTATGAATGAACCGTAGAACATACGCCGTTGTACGAACAATTTTGTGATAGGTGGAGCAACTATTGATTATGCCTGAGATAACATCATTATGAGAAGAAGTGGTAGCTAATACCTGAACTGATTGAGAACTGATTTCCTGAACTGATACCTGAACTGATTCCTCTAACTGATGAGAGACATCATTTGAAGTTAGAAAATTTGACATGACCCTACGGGGAGCGGCCACAGGTGAAGCGGGGAGGCACGAACGAGGTGCTGCAATAGGACGAATGGTTTTACAAGAACCAAATATGACCCAACCTAGACTGGTTTTCTGAAGAATGGGAGCGTTTTGAGCTAGATACAATTTACCAGGCTGAAGAACAGATGCGAATATGCCAGCACCAAGTAACAAATCTACAGGCTTAGGCTGATCAAACAATGGATCCGCTAATTTGAGTTCAACAGGAATTGAAATTTTAGAAAGATCAATGTTCACACTAGGAACATTAGATGATATGCTATCAACTACAATACAATTTTCTTCAACCGACCACAAACGATCAGATGAAGACAAGCAAACTGAATGAGAAATAGATGATTTGGTCTTATTCTCACCTACACTATGAATCAAAGTGTCCGAATACAAAGTAACAAGTGACAATTTTTCAGCCAACCTAGTTGACATCAAATTACAATCAGAGCAAGAATCTAAAAGAGCGGTTGCTTTAATAAATTCCCCACTAGAAGTTTGAACCAAAACTTCGGCAGTAGGTAACAAAGCGACAGTTGATTGCTGTTGCAAACACAATGACGAAGTGGAGCTCATTGTGACATGAGAGTTCTTCTGAGGCTGTTCTGCATGAGAAACAGCTTGCTTAGTTGTTTCCGCATTCTGAACCATGACAGAATTCAAAACAGCATTCTTACCCTTGGAGGGAGCAAAAGATTGAGAATGAATAACATTTGAAGTTACCTTATCCTTAGAAGTAGGCTGAGTGTCTCGTGATTGAGGGTACGACCTATGAAGAACAGTGTGGTGACTCTTGCCACAAAGTGTACACGATTTGTCCGAACAAACATGATTGGGTGTGAAAGGCTTGAGGCAATTATAACATAACCTTTTGTCACGGACAGCATTCCAACGATCAGTAACCTGCAACTTCAATAATTCATTACAACAATTTGGAAAATGACCAACAGAATTACAAAAACTACAAGGTGACATAGAAGAGGTAGTAACCTGCATCCTAGCTTGAACATTCGATTGATTTTGATTGAACTTCGGCTTGCTATGAGCACCAACCGAGTTGGATGTACTTTGCTGTACATTTCCTTGATGATGGTTAGCTGAGCTTGAAGCAACAGCTTCCATGATTTTGCATTGTGATTCCAAAAAATTCCAAAATTTATCAATGGTGGGAATGTTGTGTATACCAACACTCTTTTCCCATTCTCGAACAGTAGCAGTATCCAACTGCAACAACATTTTGTGCATGTACAATAAGTCCTTGATTTGGACTCCAAGTTGAAGCACTTCGAGCGCGGTAATGTGGGACTTGCAAAAGTCAATGAATGCCTGTAATGATTGCGGACAGTTACGTTTTATGGTAGGAGGAGATTCAATTGCCGTGATGTGCCTGGCAGCAATTAATCTCTTATTGTCATACCTCTCCCTTAAGAGGTTCCATGCAAGCTGAAAACCATTTTCGTCAGCTTCAATGTGTTCCACTCTAGCAAGAGCTTCACCACTGAGTGATTGACAAAGATAGAAAAATTTCAATGAGTCATTAATATTATCTGATTACCAATAATATTGGTAAAAGCACTTGAGAATGCTTGCCATTTTGAAAGCTCCCCATTGAAGCGTGGAAGCGGAATCTGAGGCAACTGAAAATTTGCCAAATGTGAGTTTTGAGATGTTGGCGCTGGGAAGCACCAGCAGTGGCCTCATTGTTGCGTTGTCTGCTTTCAAAAGCAGTTAATGCAGCGTTTGCCTTAGAGGTAATGGAGATAAACTTATTAAGTATTTCAAAATGAGTTGAAGTGTCTGTGCTTGCAACTCTGAATTCCATAACTGTTCATGGATTTTATCATACTTAATTCTAAGTGAACCTAGTTCGTTTTTGACAGTCAACAATTGATAATAAGTGGCTTCAGTGTCCACAACATAATCGCTATAGCTGGTTATGAACCAATCTATTTCGTGGTGTAAATTGTCTCTTGCATTGGAAAGAGCAGAAGGCTCAGGAAGTGAATCTCCTCATGATCGGACATGCTTAAAAACTAACAGAAAAACCTGAGTGAACGAAACGATGCTGCACTGTAGCAATGCGATTGCTGCGCCAACAAGCAACTTTGGGCGCTGGTCCAGTACGCAGAGAGGCACGCCTGTGCGTTTGAGGCAAGTTGTATCAAGCTTGCTGTGCGGCGAGTCAAGTAGCGAGCTCGCAAGGCGGTGTAGTTTGCTGTGTGTTGTTTTCTCAATGTGCAATAGCCGTCTGTGACCAGTTCAGTGCGGTTCAGTCTCTCAGGGTACAAGATAGTTGATAGCTGGTGCATACACGTTGCAGCGTGCTTTGAGTTGCAGCCAGTACTGAAAATTTGAAACAAGTGTGTGAATGCTTAATATTAAACAATATAAACATACAAAGGTACAATGGAATAAAATATACTCTAGAGTGGGACCTAATCATTGGCGTCAAGCTAGACTATTAGGCACACGGTCACTGAAACCCTAAGGTTCAATGGACCAAGAAATGGGTAATAAAAATTAACAATTATCCTAGGTAAACACTGGATCAAAAATGAACGGGCTGGAGGACCAATTTTTATCCAATTGGTCCAATTAACAATTATCCTAGATAAACACTGGATCAAGAAATCCGGCCCGGAGGACCAATTTTTATGACAGAATCCAAAGTCAGGGCAGTGGACTGTGAATGATAGTTGGTATTAATACCTACAAATATATCTTTGAATTCTGTGCATAAAAATACAGATAGCTTGAAGTGTGGTAAGTACGCCAATAAAAGACTAAATGAGTCAACAAGATAAGATTTAATAATAATAAAATAATAATAGGCAGATGGCCACATACAAAAACAATTGTAAGTAGGTTGAGTCAAAAGATCTTGGGATAATTACAACATGTGATAAAAAACGTTAGAGAAATACAAAATTTAAATGAAATTAGGTCAATGACATTAATGACCATTGAAGCCTGACAATAATCGAAAAGGTAATATTAATGATACCTGAATTGCGAATATAAATTGAGTGCTATATTGAAAAGTTATTGCTGCAAATTTCAATCTTAGTGATTTACAAAAGGAATAATAATAAATGACAATAAGCTGTAGATAGTGCTCAACAAATAGAATACATTAATATAGGTGGCATAGGCCTTCAGTAAATTAAATGTCAAGTTAGACATCAATTGACAAAAGGAATAATAATAAATGACAATAATCTGTAGATAGTGCTCAACAAATAGAATACATTAAAATATAGGCGGCATAGGCCTTCAGTAAATTAAATGTCAAGTTAGACATCAATTGAACAATTAATAGGCATCGGTGGCCTCAGTGAATTGAATGTCAAGATAGACATCAATAGAACAATCAATAGGCGTCAGTGGCCTCAGTGAATTGAATGTCAAGATAGACATCAATAGATCAATTAATAGGTGTCGGTGGCCTCAGTGAATTGAATGTCAAGATGGACATCAATAGATCAATTAATAGGCGTCGGTGGCCTCAATGAATTGAATGTCAAGATAGACATCAATAAAACAATTATGTAATACATACGTAAATGAAAATTGAATAGAACGATTTAAGTAACCTGAATAAAATTTTGAAGAGGAGATGCAGCCAGGCAGACAGGCAATGAATCCGCAATACCCAAAGGAACAGGACATCAGCAAGCGACGATGTGATCTGGCCATGCGATGACAAGAATGGAAGCGTCCACCACAGCAGGCAAATCCCCCAGTGGAAATGTAAGCAGGAGCATGTAGAATTCCAAACGAATAATCCGACCTTCAAGTTGTGGAATTTTTAGAATGATTTCCAAACGGTAGAGATGATGAACTTGAAAGTTTGAGTTACACAAGGTGAAGCCAATTGTTAGAAGAATGGCAATTGAAGCCCACACGAGGTTGCAATTTTGACAAAGTTTATCAGAGTAAATATGCGAAGAAATCGATGAATAGTTGAATCACAATTGAAGAATAGAACAAACGAATTAATTTGCAGAAGTAATTCACACTTTAAAAACGTTCCGTAGATCAAATAAATAGCGATAAACGCCCACACGAGGTTGCAATTTTGACAAAGTTTATCAGAGTAAATAAGTGAAGAAATCGATGAATAGTTGAATCACAATTGAAGAATAGAATAAACGAATTAATTTGAAGGAGTAATTCACACTTTAAAAACGTTCCGTAGATCAGATGAATTTGGATGAAAAGTTTAGACCGGGCGCGAGATGTGCACACACCGACTAGACTCCATTGAAAGAAAAGGAAACAGCTAAAGCTCGGTTGAAAAAAAGGGACATGCCGGATGTGTTTGAAACGTAAGTAAAACGTTTACAAACGTTTGGTGAAAAAGTAACAAATATCTAGAAAGTAAGATGCCTAAAGACAAAATAAATTCCAAAAAATCGAATAGTACAAATATTAAAATTGAAACGACAAATAACACGACAAATAATATAGGAAACCAACTTGATAATAGCAGTGCCATAGAACCGTGACTGTGACGTCACCGGACAGCGCAGACGGAAAATGACGACATGATGTCTACGTAGTAGCGGAACAAGTAACAAGTGGAACCATTACAATAAATGCTTTGTCAGATTTCACACTCTGTCTGCTAGAGTGAGTCTGCTAGCAGAGATTGAAGACTTTGAAATTATGTACCACGTATATAAATTAATCGTGTTTCTTACTTTTCCTGTTTAACAGTTTTTGAATTAAATACATAGGCCTATTTACTAATTGATCAATAATGACTTTCACTCTTGGTATTTTTTAATTGATAATTCATTTTGTCTTACAGATTACATCAAAAGCTGCGCTTGCATGGAGGTTTGCAGACAAGTCGTCTTAACTCTGGATGTATCCTTTTCGAAATTTATGCATGAAATAATCTATTATGTTAATTCCTCGAATTCCGTCAAATATTCAGAAAACAATACCACTTCAACTTTATATTGTTTTGTCGTTTGAATTAATAGCCAAGATAGTTAAAATAAAGGTATTCTAGAATAGAAGGCATTTTATCGACATTGGAATGCACTAATAGTTTTAATATTTTGGCTAGATAACGTGTGATATACTCTCATTTATTCTATTCATGTACTAATAATTTGCTCAATTTTATTGAACTATTTCTTCCATTTCTATCAAAGTGGGAGTTTGTAATGAATAAATTTATATTCAACTCCAGCTATTTCTTCTCATGGGAATGTATTTTTTTATATTCCAATAATAAAGTAATTTCAATATACACTATACAATACACACTTCCCAACGTCAATATAACTTAAGACCGTACTTAGATCTTACTCCAAATTGTAGTGAGATTCAATAGTGATTCAAAGGTATCTAAACATACAATAGTAAAAATATTATCATTATTCATTTAAAATCTATTAAATTCCATTTGAGAGCTAGTTGAAGGAACTGAAGATCACCAATCAAATTTTCTTTGGGTTTTGGAGTTCAACTCTACTTTTGGCCTACTCTAATTTTCTCTGGAAAATCGATTGTATTTGGTTTCGAAATTTAGCTTTATTAGCAGTTGACTGCTTTGTACTTCATTATTACAGTTGATTTTATTAGCGGCTGGTACCAAAAACTGACGTATAGGATATAAATTATTTACTGATGAGCTGACATACGGTATTTATCGAACCTAACCTAACCTAATGAATTATAGCTAAAAATTATAAAGTATTTGAATATAGCTACTGGAATTGTTTAACTATTATAGAAATTACTAGTAGGCTTCTCTATTTTTTTTTTTACTTACAACTACATATAACACAACTATAGCATGAGTTATTGAACCTAGTTTTTTTATGTAGAAAAGTATAGTGATAATACTAGTGATTTCTATAATAGCTTATCACCCTGTTGTCAAAATTTGCAGTAGCAGAAGTCTCCAGGGTGATTCACAACATTTAACTTTAGATTTTCGTTCAATAATAATTTTTTTCATTAACATTGCAATTTATTGCAATTAACAAATTCAATTTCCACCTGATGAAAACCTGAATATTTTTATCAAATCCTCTCACAATGTTGATACAATCGTTGACTCTGAGTATTAGACAACGGGCAGCGGAAGGTTGAAACTGGGCGATTTCAAAGATCTGATGTGCAGTCTCAAGTATTGGCAGACAGCCTTCAAAAACCACACGAGGGAACGAGCCGGAATATTGAAAGCTGAAAGGTTGAAAGATGCACTACTGGAAGTTGGTAAGACAAAAAGTTATACCACTTAATTTTATGTCAAAATGGAATAGCAAAATATATAAAGAACTCTACAATGTCTCTTTTCTGTATAGGGCTACTTGTAATATAAATATAAATAAAAATAAAAATCTCAGTACCCTTTTTTGAATTATTTTATCACAACTAATAAAAAATAATTCAAAAAAGGGTACTGAGATTTTTATTTTTATTTCTATTTAACTCTACAATGGTATTAATCTTCAGTTATTGGTAGCCTAATTGTGGCAATGGAGGCCCTAGCCAATTATACAGATTTCACACTAAATTATTTCAAAAACCAATTTAGATAAATTAATGTAATGGATTGAGACACCTATAGATCGATTTATAGACCTCGAAGATTTAATAATAAATAACTATGGCAAAAGAGCTCCAGAATGCAGAATTTCATATCTTTTGAACCCATTGCCCCTTGAATTGCGTATAACTTGCGCAGAAGTGGAATAATTAAACAATTGAATTATTCTTCATGACAATAATAATTATTGTGATTTGATTAAAAATTGAGTAACACCATAAAGAAACAATAGCGTAAGTAGATATCCCATGGTATAGGGAATTTATGTCGCAACTTTTACTGTTATCTCAAGCCGATTACTGTCGATTATTGTCAATTTTTACTGCTTTTTTGGGGTAAGAGTGTATGAACGGCACAATTTGAGAAACTACCAGCGTCACACAGCTGCATGGGAAAGAACTACGTGAACTATCGGCTTGGGATAACAGTAAAAGTTGCGACATAAACGCCCTATACCATGGGATATCTACTTATGCTATCGTTTCTCTATGGTAACAAGAAGTGTTGGATTTCAGATTAAATAAGCAAGCTCACGATTGTTCAATCTGACAGGCTTTCAATCTTATAAGAATATAAAGATTTATATTATTTTATAAGTTATTATACCGTTATATGAAATTGTTTTCTTTCAACTGTACAACTTTTTCACAATTAGTTCTGTATCATCTTACTGAACTTGCAATCGCGAATTGCAATATCTCGTCCGATTGCAACTTTTAAACAATTTTCTATTACTGTATTAACTAATTCAATTTGCTATTGCAGGGTTCCAGTTGAGTACAGATGTGATGTCTGTGATAATTCTGCGTTACATGAGGAAAGATGGAACATTTCGGTTCGGCGATTTTGTTTCCACAATTCTTCACCTGACTGTTGCTTTCAGTGAGTCAACTATTCAACTATTAAACTATTCATTTTACAATGTTCCATTTTTGTAAGACATACATTAATTTAGACAGCTATTCAACTATTTAGTCAACTGATTTATTCAACCTAGAGCCCTCACTCCGCCCTTAATAAAGCCGATTATTCAATTTAATTCAACTGCTAATTCGACTATTCAACTATTTAGTCAACTATTCAACTATTATTATTCACTCAACTATTTAGCCGACTATTCAGTCAACTATCCATTATTTAGTCAACTATTCATTTTATAATGTACCGATACTAACTGTCTTTACACTAGATTTTTCAAATATGTATAATATTTTGTTCAACAACCTTTCCACCATTTTTTCCAAGAACTGTATTATCAAACATATCTATCTATCATGTATAATCTATTTCTACAGTAGACAATACCTGTAGGCGTACTCTCAGCAGTTAAAATAAATTGTTCAAAAGTGTTTGAGTGCTAATTTGAGTCAAATTTTGAGAGCTACTATTGCTAAAAGCTGATCCTTCAACACTATCTCCTGATTAGAGCTATTCTATTATTTACTAGAAAACTTCAGACATTTGATTCTTCTAAATTTATATTATTTTCTCGTGAAGAAAACTGAATCAGATTGATTAAAAACGTTTTGTCAAATGTCATAAAAGTTCCCATTTTGCGTTTTTTATGCACAACCAGAGTTCATATATTGATAATAAATTATATGTAATGACTTTGTAATTAGAGTTTTTTCTATAAATTTTCTCCATTAGCCTTTTATTTTTCTTCGTGATTAGCATGATAAAAACCACTGATCGTACGTACCTCTCTTGTTGAATAAATTCAAGAACAGCAATTTGATAATTCCGTAAATAACTGCTTTCCTAAGCTTGTATTTTTAAAAGACAGAAATTCATATTCTTTTGAAAAGTGACGTTTCGCACCTATCACTCTATTGGTGAATAATCAAATCTTGAAATATCAACCCTTACTTTATCGCTAAAAACAATTTCTCAGTTGTTAAATTCTCTAGAATAAGTTTTCTTGATAGATAGTTCTAAACTACAGTAGGTATCTGATTATGATTTTAATTTATTTTTTCATTACTTACAGCTATTTTCGAGTCCAAGGACCCACTACAAAATGGAAACATTAAGTTGACTTTACCAGAAGTAAGTAACTTTTGGTATTCATCTCAGTAGATTATTGAAATTTCCTATGGTTCTATTTACGGTCCAGTTTTTTCTGATATCCCAAAAACTAATCATTTTCTACCACACATTCTAAGTTTCCCATGAAAACTGAGAAATGAATAAGCCAGGGAATTTATTAGGGGATTAGTGGCTACTTCCAACTAAAAGCAAGGCTTCCTCTCCTGGCGAAAGTTTTGTTATATTGACTTACTGAAACTTTCTTTTATTCAGGGAACATTTTTGAACATAAAAATTGTTTAATCTATCATTAAAAATCTACCAAATCTTGCTACTTCCAGAGCATAGGGTTACAAAAATATGATAACAAACAATAAAAAAGGATGCACTTATCCGGAGAGTCGATTATCATTATGCATCTTAACACTTTAGTCTTCTTTAATGGACTATTCCTACTCAGCCTTGCCAAACGTGTATGAATAGTCCCATTAGATTCAATGAAAATTATATTTTCACTGTACCAGACATGTACATTCTGATATGTGAGAATCCAGCTTTAGCCAGTAGTGATGTCGTAATAAGCCAGAAAAGCAAAAATGTAGCATTAGAATTTTATTTTGGCTTATTAATTTTTCTAGAGTATTCTTTAGGACCAGACCATATTAAGAATTTTTTCAAGCGTTTTTAGAGTCTGCAGGACTTAAGATTGGCTGATTGGATTGGGAAACGCTTGAGAAAAAAGCATTAGAATTTTATTTTGGCTTATTAATTCTTCTAGAGTATTCTTTATGTAAGCGTTTTTAGAGTCTGCAGGACTTTGGATTGGCGCCTGAAAAAACGTCTGAACAAATGCATGAAAAAACGCATCAAGTCATCTGGCTCAAAGTAATTACTGGAGTATTTTAACTACAATCTATTTGATTATTAATCATAATTTTGTTTGTTTTCAGTGGCTCAAAACATCGTTAATGTGCTGATGTTCGTGTAAACTCTTTCGAGTGATGTAAAAATTGTTATAGCGTACCAGAACAGATTCAAACAACACCGCATTTTGCTTATGAATATCACCAATGGTCTCTGCTTTCCCCCTTGAATATTTATTTTAAATTCAGGTTTAAAGTAGCTTTGTGTGAATACCTGTTGTTTTCGCCTGGTTTGTATCTATTTCCGATTAATAAATAAAATAACTGTAACTGCTACAATGGTTATTGTGTAATGTTTTTGTGATTTCATGAATTATTTATATGTAAATGTTGATATTGCCATTATTGTAAAATTATAACACATATTTAATATTGCGAAAGACAATAGTCATACTATTGAGTGTAATATTTTAAAGACCTACATATCAAAATGTTATGCTATTTATGGTTTTTTATGTTTCCTAACATGAAATTTTCACATTATCTGTGTACTATTCGATTATATATCAGTCATACTGTAACTAGTTTATTGAGGTATCATGACTGAAAATATGTGTTTCAATTACCTCTAACTCACTAGAAAAAGTCATTGAACAAGAAAATTTTACTCTGTTGCATATCCATACTTTTTCACTGTTAAAATTAAATTTGAAGTTTAAAAACACTTTTGGAGTGACAATGCACTTACTTTGGTAGTGACAATCGTTTCGACCTGTTGTTGGTCATCATCAGACTGTGGTAACACATTGACATCTGAGTAAATTCCCACAGTCTGATGATGACCAACAACAGGGCGAAACGATCGTCACTACCAAAGTAAGTGCATTTTCACTCCATAAGTGTTTTTTAAACTTCAAATTTAAGAAAATTTTATATCGAAATTCTTAAACAACAAAATATAATTTGACATTTAATGTAATGTATTAAAAAAACACACACTCTCCATTTATCTCAACATAACTCAATTATGTAATACATATACATAGTTTATTGGATTGTAAAAAGATATATAGATTAAGATTTGATTCTATGTTGTCTTATTTGTGACATTTGTTATTATTGTTTTGTATTATGGTATTTATAAAGATGTACAGGACGTTATTGTTGTAAAAATATAAATAGTGACTGTTTATTGTAAATAAATTGATTTTGATAAACCAAATCAACAGAATCATTACAAACTTGAAACCAACCACTCAAACCGTTATATTATTTGGATTAAATTGCTTTTTGTATGGCTCTGTTTTGAAGAATAGAACAATATGAGTTATCAAATCCTTTTTTTATGATGTCACAACTACTATAATACTCTGTACAAATTAACTTTAGACTTGGAGGAATATGCGGCGCAGAGAAATGGAGGGAGATCAGCCAATTATAGTGATGATCAGAGTGATAGGTAGAAGCGCAGTTGCCAATTTGTCGATTAGATTCAGTCGAATGAAGGATTCCAGACAGGAAAGGAACTTATTCCGTAAGTTTAACTTGAGCGCTTGAATACTCACGAGAAATTAGAGGAATGCTGGCCGGATAGAACGGCAACTTCGCATCTGTTGTATGCCTCTCTGTATGCCTTCTCTGCTGCGCATGTCTCTCCCAAGTCAGAAGTTAATTTCTACAGAGTATAGTTCCAACTTTCAAGAGTCATTCTCAAGTTCAAAATGTAGTAGCCCTTTAAACTAAAGATGCGTGAGTACTCTACATCAAACTCTACTACTGTAGCTTTGTTCTTGTAACTGTCCAATCCAGATTATTTTTATTTATTTATTGTATAAAACAATATAATCATAATACAATTATTAAATTGGAGGAAAAACTAGGCTGAGCCTGTACTATTTCTCTCTAAAAATGTTGATAAAATGCTAATGTTTTCCAAAAGTTAAGGTTATGTAATCATACACTGCTTTCATTATCATTATCATTTCAAAAATATTATGTACTGGAATGCTACAGTATCTATTCCCCAAAAATCAAGGATATCTGACAAAATTCCATTTACAGTATTAGCTAGGAAGGAAGGTCTTATGTTTTTGCACGATATGTATACAGGCTAGGGTACATCATTATTTTTGCAAAAAATAAAATTACAAAATTGCTCAAACTGTTAGGAATGATAGTACTTAACGAGAGGAACAAGAATATGTCATCAAATTGTCGAAATTTGCTACTGTTGATGAGATAGATATCAGCATTAAAATGTACGGTGAGTGATTTTCTCATCAGAGAGGGTAGAAAAAAATCTTTGGTTCTACTGAATAACTCACCTTGTATTATAGAAAAAAGTATCATATTATGCCACACCACTTGTCAGGTTAACCTCTATCCATAGCCCAAAAACCAAGAAAATCTGGCAGGTATTCGTTTTTCTGCCAATAAAATGCATGAATTTGTGATATGACCTTGAGGTTGTGAATGAAAGTCATACATAATTTCGCTCCTGGGTTTTGGAAGATTTTGTGTTATAAATAGTCACAGATAAGTACAAATTTTGTATTTAATTTCATTATAATTGTTTATTGATCACGTTTTATCATTTTGTTTTAGATTTTAATTCTTAATTCTATTTTATAAGCCAAACATCGTTTAGAGGTTATTTTGAGGTTAGGTTTTTGAGATTTAAAAATAAACATAGATAGTTTACTTGACTAAAATTATAACCTAATTAAAATCCTATCATTTATAAATCAATTATTATTATTGCAAGTAATATAATTTCTTAGATAGGAAGATGAGCTCAAATAGAACACCAAAGGTTATTATAGAAATGTAAACATAGCGGGAGTACTTACGCGTTCCCAAAACCAAAATTCAAAAACGCCAAAACCAAAAACCCCAGTTCCTCAAACTACTTTAGCCGAAAAAGTTGCTCAACTACAAAGTAGCCACACTAATTTAAAAAACCAATTAGAAGTAACTCTAAAAACGTCTGAGGAAGAAAGGTTAGGGATGGTAGAAGAAATTAATCTTTGGAACTGATTATAAAATTACAAGATGGAGAACATAAAAAAAAATACTAAATCTAAAAAATCAATGTAGTCTAATGTCGGAGGAAATAAAGAAACTAAAATCTAAATTTGATAATACTAAATGTATGATAGAACCTCCGTCCAAATGCAAAAAAATAGAATCTAACCTAAATGATGGGAAATGCTCTGAAAATGGTCGAAATAAAACGTACAGTGAGGTTTTGAAGACAGCAACCAAAAATATAGCTGAGGGAAATAAAGATAGGAAAGGAGAGTTCTGCTACTGATGTCCAGTCATGGACGTGATTGCAGTGATCTCCTTGATAAAAGATTGAAAAATAAATTTGATGTTCAATGTTTTTTCAAGCCAAGTGCATCAATTAATGCAGTTGTAGAGTCAGCTAGGGAACAAACTAAAGACTTTGATGAAAATGACTATCTAATTGTACTGGGTGGCTCAAATAATATAAATGAACCTAACTTGAATCATCTTCCTCAAGTAACAGAAAAAATCAAGGAAATTGTGCCACTCAGCAAAAAAACAAACTTAATAATAAGTACTATTCCTAATAGGTTTGATAGGCCAGAATTAAATGAAGCAATCAATTCGACAAACAAATCAATCCATAATACAATCAACAGCCTAAAAAATAAGAAATCTAAACAACTGGGGATTTGTTTTCTAAATGAAAGGCTGAAAAGACATAACTTCACTTATCATGGGTTGCATCTAAATCGATCTGGCAAAGTAATATTTTGTAATAGATTGGCAGAGCTGATTGAAAGCCGTTTGCAATCCTCTGGTTTAAAAACAGTCAAAAAAACAAATAACGATTTTTTAGTAAATTAGCTCAAAACAGGGAAAGGGAAATAGCTACAAATGCTAGAGATAGAGTAGCACAAGATGGTAAGGTTTTTAGTATTTATCATCAAAATATTCAGTATCTTCGCAACAAAATTGACAGATTAGAAATATTTCTTAAACAGGAGGATCCTGACATTGTTATTTTCACAGAGCATGGCTTAAAAATAAAGGAAATAAATCAAGTTAGGATTCCAGGCTATTCACTGAGATCAGAATTTTGTAGAATAGCTCATAGAAGTGGTGGTGTATGTATATTCACTAGCATGCTAACATACCCAAACTTATGAACTGGATTTTGTTAAGAGATTTTCTGTTGAGATGGATTTAGAGGTGACGGGACTAAGGTTAAAATTGATGATCGATTTGAGGTAGCAGTGTTAGGTATCTATAGGTCACCAAATGGAGACTGGCAAAAATTTTGTGAGCTGCTCCATACACTTTTGGAAATTACAACCGCTCGTTTCACAAATGTTATAGTAGTAGGAGATTTCAATACCGATTTTGCCAGGCAGGATAAAATGACAGAGGATATTAGAGATATTATTAATATGAATAATTTAGAAATTAAGGTCCACGAATATACAAGAGTAACTCGAACTTCACAGACAATTATTGATAATATCCTCACAAATATAGAAGGTTGTAATGTCAGGTTAGGTAGCTCAGATCTATCAGATCATAACTATCAATTTTAGATGTTAAGTTGCAGGGCCAGAATCCAAGCAGAAAAAAAACTTTTGTGAAAGAATTCAGCAATATGAGCTAGGAAATATAAATTGTTTGAAGCAGAAACTGCTTCAAGAAAATTGGAGTAGTGTTTATAACAGTTGTAACCTAAATTACAAATATAAGCAATTCATTGATACTCTAAGATTTCACATTAGTGTATGCTGTCCAATAAAAAAGTCAAAGTAAAAAGTAAATTGAACAAAGTAGATGAATGGATAACTGAAGATATTCTTACTCAAAGAAATATTGTTAGGGAAGCTTATGAGGAATTTAAATTAGTGAGGGATGTTCCGAGTGAAGTCAAATACAAATGTCTAAAGAAAAACTATGCAAAAGAAGTGAGGAAAGCTAAGTGTAAGAAAACAGCTGAAATATTAACAACTAGTACCAATTTTAACTCTGCTGTTTGGGAGGTAATTAATAGAAATACTGCCCTCATAAGCAAGAACGCAGTATCTACTGAAGTAACCAAACTGAGAAAAATGAGGTCAAAGTTTGAATTGTGTTTGAAACCACTAAAATAGGTTTAACCTCATACTGTGGATGTATATAGATATAGTCTACATAGAAGATAATTTTTAATAGTAAAAATCCTCAAAAAAATATGTTAGGTCATTTAAAAAGCAGATACTGCGTTTTTACCGGGCAATAGCATTTCTTTAATCATGAGTGTGCTAAGCAAAAATGCAGTATACTGCGTTTTTCTCTAGTATAAACCACCAACATTTCATTCCAATACTTTAGTAAAAATGCAGTACTGCGTTTTTCCTTAGTATAAACCACCAACATTATACCACCTTCTTGGAAAAAATGCAGTACAGTCTACTACATTTTGTTGAAACAGAATTAATAGTTATATTTATATCATAATTTCAAAATAATATTAACAATTTTCAGTTTCTATGTTTAAGTAACACATCTTTGGCTAAACTAGAGTAGCAATCTATGACTGAAAATTTTTAATATAGTGAAATTTGAAAATACCCATTCTGTTTCCAATTATAATGAATAGATTTTACAAAATCTACATAAGTTCTATGTATTTTACTAATCATTGTTGTTTGAAATAAATGACACACAGAGATTTGATAGTGACAAAAACTATTTTTCAATATTTTAATGTGAAAAAGTAATATAGTACAGTATTATTATTTTATTCAATAAAAACTAAACAGTGACTTGTCAAAAATTATAAAAATACACTAAAAAAAATCAATGTCATTCATTCTATCTTCTATAAAAGTTCAGTGTGATTCCCTATTTATTTAGCAGATATGACAACTTGTAGTTTAATGATAAATTAGTCTGACAAAATGTGTTCCAGAACTAAGAAATATTAGCTGATCATCTTTCAAAAAAATTAAATTGTATTTGTTATAACTTTGTTCCATTACACATTATGTTGAGTGGAATAAAGAAAAAACTAATAAAATTATGATATTATACTTTCGAACATGGATGAAAAATATTAAATTGTTACCACCCTTTTTTAAAACTTCAAAATAATATATTTTAAAATCACAAACATGTTTCGAGCATTTGGGCCATTATCAATGTCATTGAAACATGTTTGTGATTTTAAAATATATTATTTTAAAGTTTTAAAAAAGGATGCTATGATTTTTCATTTTTATCTATTTTGACAAGTAGCCTCATTGAGTATTTTAATTATATTGTTATCATTTCAGCAAACATCCATTTGTAGCCAGAATTGTCTTCTGTTTGCAGGCATTAAGTCACCAAGTTTTTTGATTATATCATCTCTTTTTTCTTTTGGAAAACCGCATGGTCTCTCCAAGTGGTTTGGCATTTTCATACCTCCTGGTTTACATGCAGATTTCTTCAAAAAATCTAATTCATGGAAATCCTCCTGGTCATGCGAAGTTTTGTATTTTAATGTATAGGAATCGCGGACTACCTTGATGCATGCCATGTCCCTTAGATAATGTATTGTTTCTTGTTTTAACTTCAATTGCAAAGAGTGGTCTTGCCAAGAGAAGAAGTCGGCTGCCTGCATGTTCTTCACTTCTACATGTGCTTTACATGTTGCAACTGCTTCTTTGAAGTCGTCAAAATCGTAGGTTCTGATTTGCTTCTTCAATGCAGATTCAACGCAATGATGGAAACTATCTGCTGCCATGAAAGTATGCCCGGGAATAAAATAACAAAATGTTATCTCTTTTGCATTTATTCGGTCACTATTCACCAAGAAAACTAAGAACGAAATGAAGCACCAACTTTTATTTTGTCCCGCACAATTATCGAGCCATAGGATGATGTTCTCTGCATCTCTCTGTTTAATAAAAAATGCATAAAATGTGCTCACAATGTCTTCTTTTTTACGCCCACTTATTCCCTCATGCCATACGGTTGCAAATGTTTTATGCTTGGACTTTTCACCAACAGGTACAAAGCTCTCATTGTAGGCAACAAGACGTTTTGCAAATAATACTGCTTTGAAAGACTCCATCCTCGGTAGCATTATCACTTTTTGTAGATCTGCAGTGTAACACACAGTATTGTCGTAGTTTTTTTACAACCTAACATGTTCTTTATACAACTCCCTTGCTGTTTTAACTAAATCTAGATGAATCTTCCATTCAGAGCACTTTGTAAATTATTTTTCTTATGAAGATGTTCAATTTCAAAACTTTCACACGTTTCACACTCTTCATTGCCCAACACAGCAAATGAAATATTCTTTTTTCCAACTTCCTTCCTATAAAAATCGTATGAAACTTGAATATTTGGGAATTTCATGAGAAAGTCTTTGTGCATCAATTTTATATTGACATCGCTGGGAAGATAACGTCTCAGTGGTGCATGTTCCCGATGGTAATGTGAGATCACTGGGTTGAATGATTCGATGTGTTCACAAACCTCTTGTTTTGAAATACAATTGGCTGGTGTAGCTCTACCTCGCATATCAGGTTTGGGTTGCAAAGAGGAAGCAGGTGTCATTTAAAACATCAAAAACAAATCTGTCATTTTTCTTTTCATAACCTAATGTAGTTAGGGAGAATGATTTGCAAACCTGTTTGGTCTGTCCTTCACTGTTCTTTAAAAAGTATTTATATGTGTTTTTCCTTGATTCTCTTTCTTCAATATCACACCCACTGGTTCTTCTTTTAACAGATAGTCTTTCACACATATTCAGCACAAATGATTTCCGTTCAGCATAGGCTAGGTCCCAGAATTGAGAATTAATGTTTACTCTTTCTTCTTCTGAAATATTTTTTCTACATTGCAATCGACATGATTCAAGACACCCTTCACGAACTTTATGTTTATTTTTCAATTCATTGTTCTTTTCCACTTTTCTCTGTAAAACAATTTTCTCAAATTTTCTTCGTTTTCTAGGAATGCCCTGTTTTGTAAAGTTACTTGCGGAAGTACTTGAGGAAGTAGCCTCCTGAGATGCATCTAATTCAGATATTAATACCCCTTCAGAAGAAAGATCATCAGTAACGTTGGTTGTATTCAATATAGGTACATCTACACTAATTTCAGTCCCATTGCACAGTTCCTCTGTATTTACCATCTCACGAAGGCCACTATAATCATCAATGCTGATGACTTCTACTTCAACCATATCATTACCAGATCCAGATGCAATACCAAATTGTTCAATTAAATTTGAATCTGAACTATTGTTAGCATCAGCTTCTAGTGTGGGTTGAAGTTCAACTTCATTTTCACTGTTGTCTTCTTTCACGAGATCCATCATCAATTTGACACGACTACTTATACAACTGTAGTTATTCACATTTATTTTCAGTTTTCGGCCTACACATTACAAACTTATTGAACAAAATTCACTTCACTCAAAACTCTCAACACTCAGCTTCTACTACTAATAGACAGAGAAAGGCAAACTTTATCATCACTGATGAATCTTTTCTTCATATAGGTTAAGCAGCTGTCTTAAACACTGTCAATCACTGCAAATAGCATATGGTCGCCTCTAATATACTAAGCAAGAACGCAGTAAGTGATGTTGCTAAGGAAGAACGCAGTATCTGAGCTGTAGATACTGCGTTCTTCCTTAGTACATTGAAAATACTGCGTTTCTGCTTAGTAATAAGAGAAATATCATGTAGATACTGCGTTTTTGATGCCATTATTTCTTAAACGAAAAGAAATACTGCGTTATTGTTTAGTTAGATGGATAGAGCTCGTCGAGCTGAGAATTTTGATGTATATAACTCATTTTGTGAGAGTTTTGTAGATACTGCGTTTTTGCTTAGTAGGGCAGAATAGGAGAGCAGCTCAAAAAGATACAGTTACTAATGTCCCTAGGATAATCGATGAACATGGAAATTATATGGATGATAGTATAGACATTTGTAACTTTTTCAATAAGTATTATCAACAGGTTGCATATAATCTCCAAAAGTCACTGAACACTAATACTTGTAATACAACTACATTAAATGCTGAGCCAATTGAAAAGGTATTTAAATTTCATCCATTATCAGAGATGAGTTGTCAAGAATAATAAAAATTTGAATAACAAAAAAACAGTAGGATTGGATGGGGTCTCAAGCAAAATTTTAAAAGAATGTGAAAATGAATTACTGGACCCTTTATTGCATCTCCTTAATACTTCACTAGAGCAGGTATTTTCCCTGATGATCTGAAACAAGGAAAAATTTTGCCAATTTTCAAGAGCGGTGATTCTGAAAGAGTTGAAAATTATAGACCCATTAGTATTCTAAATGTAATAAGTAAAATTTTTGAAAGAGTAGTTTTAAATAGGCTATTGATGCACCTGGAAGAAATTAATTTCATATGTGATGAACAGCATGGGTTCCAGAAAGGGAAATCTACTAAGACTGCAATAGTATCCCTTGTTGAAAGACTAATAGATATAATAGATTCAGGTGAGAAGGCAGCCGCAATATTTCTTGATTTATCCAAAGCTTTTGATTGTGTGAACCATAGAATATTATTGGAAATACTAAAAACTGTAGGTGTGAATGGTATAGAACTAAAATGGTTTGAATCATATCTCATAGGTAGAAACCAGTGTGTTGAGCTTACCAGGTGGATGGGAATGAAATAGTAAAAATTAAATCTCAAAAACTGGAGGTCCAGGCTGGAGTACCTCAAGGCTCAATTCTGGGTCCCTTACTGTTTCTGTTGTATGTGAACCAATTACCAAAAGAGTTAAAAGATCACAGAGCTCTGTTGTTTGCTGATGACACATCGCTTATCTTTAACAATTATTTATTAGATAGTCTAGAAATAAATGCTTTTACTGGAGTACAGTCAATTGTCCAATTCTTGAAGCAAAGGCAATTAACAATAAATAGTAGAAATGTCAATTCCTACAATTCAAAAGTAAATATAATTCAGTAGAGGATAGAGAAATAAATGTGTTTGTAGAGGAAAATGAATTAAACCAAGAAGAGAAAGTAGCATTCTTGGGAATTTTATTGGACAGGAAATTAACATGGCATCCTTACATTGAGAGGATATGTAATAAGATATCATCTGGGGTATTTGTCCTGCGGCAGCTTGCTAGGCTGAATGATAAAAAACTACTGTTAACTGCTTACCATGGACTTATACTATCTCATATTAGGTATACTATTTTAGTATGGGGTAATTCATCTCAACAAAATATGGACAGGGTGTTTAAGATTCAAAAGAAGGCACTCAGATGTATAGAGAAAGTGAATAGGTTAGACTCTTGTAGGCCTTTATTTAAAAAGCTTAGTCTATTAACTGTGCCATCTTTGTATGTATATGAAGTTGTAATGCATGTGAAAACGAGTGGTGTGATCCAGAATTCAGATGTTCATGAGTATAATACGCGAAACAGAGCAGATTATCATATAATGGGTCACAATAGTAGGTTATTTGAACAAAAACCAGATTATATTGGTAGGAAATTTTATAACAAGCTACCTCAATCTTGAAAAGTAATGATGATTTGAAGATTTTCAAAAAACAAATGAAAAAATATTTAGTTGATAGAGCTTTTTATAGTGTACAAGAATTCCTTTCAAACCTAAACTAGGTTGAACTACTTAGTGTTAGAATTATTATGTAATAACATGACTTGTCTTATACTCCATGACTGGAGTCTTTAGGACGTAATCTTAAAAAAAAAAAAAAAAATTTATGCAAAAGTGATAAAATATCAAAATTGCTTAAACTATCTGGAATGATATAGTACTCGACGAGACGAACACGAATATGTCATCAGATTTGCGAAATTCGCTCCCTTTCTACAGTTATTATAGCATTTGAAAATGATTGATTTTTCTCATCTGTGAGGGGATAGATTTTTGGAAGAACTAGTTTGTCTACGCTACAGTAACTATATTACCCATAGTAATATAGTTACTGTAGGTAGTCTAAGCTACCCTGGTGGTGCAGACTTCCAGACTCTTCCAGTACCTCTGGTGTGTCTCAGGGATCGATGCTGGGGCCGGCACTGTTCCAAGACATTTCCAATAGGATTTGTTCCTTTGTTAAACGTTTTTGAAATCTTTATAAGCGCTCAAAGTTGAAAAGAGTCATCTAGTTCAAATCCCAAATATTTCAAACCGTTTGAACGCGCATAAAAAGGAACAGGTTAATTTTATTGGATATTTCTTCCTCTTTCCAACCATATCGTTGGAAGTAGATTTTGTCTGATAGTTTTCTAGTTATTGACGTTTTTCGAAAATATAGAAAAAATCCTATTATATCTCATATTAAACTATAAAGGTCGAAACTTTGACTTGACATTTTCTCTTCCGAATTTAATGTAGAATCCATAGCTGCATTTACACCAAAGCTATTAACAAAATGTTTATTTCTCCGTCCTTACCGTATAGGTTCTATTGGATTGAACATAACTTATCATACAACCACATGATGAGCATAAGTGTTTGTCAAGCTCCGTTCAATCTAATAGAATCTATACGGTAAGGACGGAGAATAAACATTTTAGTAACTTTGGTTTAAACGCAGTTATATGGTTTTCGGCTGTTACACCTTTCATGGGGCATTTTGTATAATGCAAATTGCTATAGGTAGCATTGACTTTGAAGGAACCAAAAGCACCATTTTTGGCTAAAAAATACTATTAATTTATTCAATACTGTAGTCAATAGAAATTATATTAATAAACGTGAAATAATCTTATACGCCATATGTAGCTTTTCAAACCGTTCAAGTTCAATTAGAAACATTCTAAGATGCGAATACGGTCTTTGGAAACATTCGATGACTGTCATCAGATTTCATGATGTTGAATAATTTATTATACGTTGTTGGTTATTCATCTTGTTTTCACTGGAATTACTATTATTGTATTCTTTTAAAACTTTAAAGTGAAAAAACAATCACATCCTTTATTGGTGCCGGCTTGGACCGTTTCGTGCTGGTGTTGCACATTCTCAAGCCAAACAGAAACTCATTTATTATAGATAGCAGTGAACAGTAAGCAGCAGACGCCTGTTAGTGCCTAGGCCTAAGTGCTAGTTGAGCTTTACTGTAATCATACTCTGGAGATGTCTTCACTTATCACTGGCCAGTTATGTATTACCTATTTTTGCCCTGAAATTCTTCAACAGGCTGTTTCCTGGTGTGAGGCAGTTGGATGAGACCCTCTCGAAGAGAACCTTCAGGAAACTGATGTGTGACAACAGGGATATTACAATGTAAATGTATTTATGATGGTTGATAATATGAATTTTTGCTAAAAGTGATCACTGGATTGCTGCCATCTGAATAGTTCTGTATTGAATTACTTTTCTTATCTGAAGAAATCATTTGGCATTGCTTCACTTTGGGGATCTGATTTATACAAGCAAGCCTGCTGAGGACCAGGCAGAATTATTAATGGAATTACAGTCCGCGGCACCGTGAATTCAGTTGGTTTTGATTCTGATCTGGTCATTTGATTCATAACAATCTTTGATCAACGTATATGCCTACTCTTTGCTCTCAAATACTGGTTCTTATTATTCTGTCAACCAAAAAGGGTAATGTAGTGTGTATCAAAGGCATTATGCTACGGTATTGGTTTAGCGTTTAGGAGAGGTTGTGAAATGAAACGTTTATCTAGTGTCACCTACAGTAATTGTATTGGGTAATATAGTTACTGTAGTCTCACCTATTTTAATTTTCCATGGAGCTGGAATCGATACTGCAGAATTACTATAAACGTTGGGTTTGAAATGACTGCTGAAGAATTCCAATGCCTGGAAATAATTATTGAAACACGCCAACTTGGTGTTGTTAGCTAAAATAAATGTAGGTAAAATATTAAACATCTAGGGTTTAGGGTAAGACACCATTTTTCAATGATTTCAATGAATTAAAAAGCATACTAAGTTGGTAATTACCACATAAATTGATATTGCAATCATCAGGGGAATATTTGGGTTCCAGAATGGATTTGATATTTATTTGGGATAGTCCAGAGTTCCAGATTCATTTGAAATGGTTAGGTGGATTTGTAAAATTGGTTTTCCAGGCTGTATAATTTTTCATTATATATAATTCCTAATAATTTTCCAATTCATATTAATGTTTAGTTTATTTTATTCAACAAGCAACACAACAAAAATATTGATAATACAGAACTAAAGTACACTTTTCAAGTAAGTGAAAAACGTCTACACTTAACTCAAGAAATTTCAATATTTTAAAATTTATTTGTTTCCAGCAGCATTGCCGTCAAAAGTAGTCCCATATCAATGGTTGCAAGATTCATTTCTAGAAAATGAGGAACTTAATAATATTTCAATTATTGATGGTAAATCATACATTTCTACCGAAAATCTTAACAAATAGAATACTGTGATGAACTTTCTCATCAATTCATTCCAACTCCATAACAATTATAGCTGTTAGGTTGCCTACCATGATGCAAAACGGTTGGAAATTTTTGTTTTCAGTTTCAGTTTTTGTTTGAGTTTGTGATTTGATTTAATTCAACTCAAGACAAGAGTGAATAATTTTTTTAATTTGCTTGTGATCTAATTTACCCAATACTTTTGTTCACTACAAACTATGAAATGAAGTAAGTACCGTATTTTAATGAATTACAGGTTCAACTTTTCCATAAAAGTTGTAATGATTTTTAACCTCAACAAAATTATTAATGCATAGAATTATTGCAAAAGTTCTTTGTGATTTGTGTCTCACATCAACAGTTATTTCATATTAGACAAGGTTACTATATCTTGCTTTTTACTTTTCCATTGTTTCATTGAAGTTTTTTATATATTTCTCCAAGATCTTACAGGCCTAAACATATTTTGTAGTCTACTTCTTTGTCTAGTTTTTCTGTAGCACTAAATAGAGAATTTGCTTGTCATACACGAATCGTTCACGATTTGTATTATGCTTCGGTATAGTTGTGTATAGTGGCGGGGTGATATAAAAAATGGAACTTTCCATTGCATACTTTGGCTATTTATTTTTTAGTATGGTTTTTAAAATCTTCATTTCTAACCGTAGATTGTAGTCATTAATCTTTAAGTAACGTAAAACCAATTGAATTTTAATTTGTTCTCAGGCGTATAAAACAGCAGCAGCAGCAACAACAACAGCAACCTATAAAAAGCGCCATTAAGAAAGCCAAGTCAAATGAAAGCGTCAAAGAGAAGCACCCACTGCAGGTGAGTTGATTTTTTTTTTCTTCAAAGAGCTTACTTAATAATAGTGTAGGCTTAGTACACACTGTCCAACTTTTACATATTTATAGTTGAATTTACTATCCATTTATACATTTTTACTTGAAATGCCGCATCCACACTATCGCCCAATGCGTGTAAATGACGACGAGCGCCAGAGTATGGATGGGTGATTTGCTAGCGCTCGCCTTCATTGGCCTTTGTTGGCCATCGCTCCGATTTTTGTCGAGAGAAGACCAATGAAGGCGAGCGCTAGCAAACCACCCATCCACACTCTTGTCAACCAGTGCGTCTTGTCTCCTGTTTTGTCGTCTGCTCTGCTGTTTTTTTTTCTGTATAATTGTGTTGATTTAGGCCTAATTGTTATAGTGTTCCTTTTAGTTAAGGCCGTGCAAATGCTAAAAATAAACTTTCTACTCCTGATATTTTTTTTTAAAGTTTTTCTATTTGTATATCATCAAGCTATCAAAATGAAAAAGTTTTCTCAGGAAATTTTTTCTCTGATCATTACTTTTTGATATATAAGCGCCTAAAGATAAAATTTTTTGGACAGAACATTTCAAATTCGGTAAGAGATAAATCCATGAGATTTAGAGGATGGTATTGTTGATATAATAAAACAAAAATTTTCTGAAAATATCTATTTTTAAGATAGTTATTCAATTTACTAAAAATAACCAAAAATAACTTTTAGTTGAGTTATTTTTGGTAAATTGTATAACTGTTTCAAAAATTTTTGTTCTACTAGATCAACAATTCCATCCTCTAAATCTCATGGATTTATATCTTACCGAATTTGAAATGTTCTGTCCCAAAATTTCAAACTTCAGGCGCTCATATATCAAAAAGTAATGATTGGAAAAAAATGTTTTCCTGAGAAAACTTTTTCTTTTTGATAGCTTGATGATATACAAATTAAAAAACTTTGAAAAATATCATGAGTAGAAAGTTTATTTTTAGCCTTTGCACAGCCTTAATATTTCCAGTTTCTATCATGGATTTGTCTCGCTCGCTTCCGCTAGCCGTGATGAGGCACAGGTCACATTGCAGTGTGGATGGCAAGACCAATGCGGTCACGCTTGCCAGCTTGGCCAGCGACTTGGCAAGCCACTAGGCCGACGTGTGGACTATAGTCCGAGAGATATTACTTTTTACACGGCTCTCTCTCAAAGTCAGAGAGGCCCGTTGCTCTTTCCTTCACTAATCACTCCACTAACAGCATTCTCCCTAATTTTGTGTCAGTATCCAATTGTGCGCAGCATGCTTTCAGTAATCTGCATCCATGACCAGCACTTTCTGGATAGATTGTGTCAAAGTTTGTTTTAACTTGATAACCAAGATTAAGATGGAAGGTCAGTCATAGATCTCAGAAAACATTGTATTGCCTCTTCTTCTAATGAGTAGAGTGCCAGACTCACAAGCAACTCCCAAATTGCCCTCTCAAAGACCTTCTCCTCCTGCTCACGGAAATGCACGGGCATATTGAAGATCTTGAGTGCTCGGACAGGGAAGCTATTATTCCTCACACCCTCAGGGGAGCAGGGAACTCCTCTCCACTACTCTGTCCATGCTACAAACTACGGATGGAAAATCGGGTTCCCTCTTCATATTGAAAGTAATATCTCTTGGATTTTAGGCATAATACTTTACGTATTATAATGTGAGGACTAGGCTCAGTACTTGCTTTTTGAAGGTGTACTGTCGTTAGTGTAGTACCTTTCATGTTTCTTTCACATCTTAAATGTAATATCTCCCGAAATTTACGCATAATACTTTACCTATTAACCTGAGGATTAGGCTCAGCATATTATGTGCTTTTTGAAGGTGTACTGTCTACTGTCGTTAGTGTAGTACCTTTCATTTTTCTTTCACATATGTATTCATACTTGCAACATTTATGGCTGGTTGATATTATGAATTGTCTAACATAATTGTATATTGTCATAGAGAAACAATAGCTTGAGTAGATATCCCATGGTATAGGGCGTTTATGTCGCAACTTTTACTGTTATCGCAAGCCGATAGTCCACGTATTTTTTCCCCCAAAAAGGTGTATGACGCTGGTAGTCTCTCATATTGTGCCGTTCATACACTCTCGCCCGGCCAAAACAGTAAAAATCTACAATAATCAATAGTTATCGACTTACTTAAAAGTTATCGATAACAGTAAAAGTTGCGACATTAACGCCCTATACCATGGGTTATCTACTCAAGCTATTGTTTCTCTATGATATTGTTTCTTCTTAATTCTTTAATATTGTATAACATATTGTAAATGGGTTTCCCATAGTTTAGTAGGTTAATTTCCTAAAAAATAATTTTTTACATCTACAGTAAATTTTATATTGTATTTTTGATATTATATTAATTTGTTTGTTTGTATTTTAATGAAAATAAAATTTATTTATTTATTGTGTATTGTTTTCTGTTGAATTTTGTTGTATTGTGTTTGTGTGTAATAAATTGTATTGATTTATTGTTTGTGTGCAGGTGTACTGCAGGGTGCGACCGTTGCAGAACGAGAATGAGCAATCTTGTGTCAGCATCGAATCGCCCACTAGCCTTCTGCTCACTGTCACCGACGCCAATCGAGCCGGCCTTGGCCTCCAGAAGCAGATGCGATTTCTTTTCAAGCACGTGTTTGACGAGACAGCCACCCAGCTACAGGTTAGTGTTCATAGATTATTATTAATATTAAACGATTATCCAAATTAAATGCTGTAATTCACCCCGAAGACTTCTGCTACTGCAAATATTGACAACAGGGTAAACAGCTAGATGGAAATTTTAAAAATATCATTTTTGAATAGTAGCGCTCATCGAATTTCCATCTAGCTGTTTACCCTGTTGTCAATATTTATCTATTTATTTTTTTATTTATTTATTAATAATCATTACATTACATCAATTTTGGGAATAATCCCATTTGACAGGTAACTTGTCAGTACTAATACTAATACTATAATACATACAATCAAAAAATAAAATATTTATTCAGGAAGTGTCAAGTATCATTAAGAAGGTGATGATTTATATTATATATATAATATATATTATATATATATATATATATATATATATATATATATATATATATTTGCAGTAGCAGAAGTCTTCGGGGTGAATTACAGCATTTGATTTGAATTTTCGTTTAATAATAATAATTAATTCATTAGCATTTGAATAATTGCAATATCTCAGTAATTTCCATCTGTAGTTCATAGAAGATAGTGATGTGGGTCACTATCGGTTTTATATAGCCACTGCTATTTAAATGTTCTATGTTAACATAAAACTAACGCGATCACCCAGGAATGTCCTTGACAACAATCAAGAAATTGGAAATTATGGTCGGGAATATTCCCAGTGGGAAGAAATTTATGTTTTGGGATTATTTCCCTGACCAAGATATTTTGGGGATTTATAAAATTGATCAATTTCAGTCATATTTGACATGATAATAAATCAACCATTCATAGAAGCAGAGTAAATAGCTTACACACCTCAAGGCAATTTGATACCATCTATTTTACAGGTTCACTCAAAGTAAAGTGTACCCTTCTACTTTGTTCTTAATTGTTATTTTTTGAGTTAATGCTTATTCTTCTGCAAGGTAAAGGTGCTAACTGGCAGACATTTAATATACAATAGATTCAAATTTTCAAGAATAAGAATGATTTTTATTCCTTTAGTGCATACAAACAATGCTATCGGAAACGTCAAAATATACATTATAAATACATCATAATAAAATAACAGAATAATAGAATAAAAGTTTCATTCCATTCAGGACACAAACAATGCTATTGGAAACCTCTACTTAAGGTTTCCTCCATATATGTCAATAAATCAATAATATCAAGACTAAAACAATCCAACGTACATAATGCATCATTTAAATATAAGCACATAAAAATATAAAAGACTACAGAGTACTATCACATATGGTTTTCAAAAAAAATTATTCTCTACTGGCAGCTGGAGGAAATCAGAAAGCGAGTATAGTGGGAACTGTAAGAGAAGGTTTTCAAGTTTTTGTCGGAATACTGTTAAAGGCAAGTTTCTGGCTGAGTCTGGCAGAATATTAAAAAGTTTCTAGGATACATGATTAGGACTAGTTAATACTTTTTTCAGTCTTGTGTAAGGTACATCTATTTTTGTTTTATTTCGTGTATTATGGCTGTGGATGTCAACTCTGCATCTATATGATCCTATATCCTTCTTTACTTGAAGTAGGAGTTTGAAAGCTACCATACTGTAAACTGTCATAACTTTTTCCTTTATAAATAATGGCCTGCAATGCTCCAAATACGCTGCACCTGATATAATTCTTATAGCCTTGCCGTGCTACCAATTTCTCCTTAAATCGGTTGGAATAGCATTTAACACCTATTAACCTAAGGATAGTTGTCGGCTCCAATGAAATAGATTCTTGATAAATTGTGAATGGATCTATCGCCTATGAATGAGAAATCCATTTTTCAGAGCAAATGAACTTATAATCTTCAGATGAATTTATACAAATACACAAAGAACTATATCTTAAGCCTAATTAATTAGAGTTACTACGAACTAAAATACTTATCTAGTTTACAGTTGAAAAACAGTGGCTATTGGCTTGAATACACTAATAGCTATATGTTAACAAAATAGAACACAATAAACTGTTTAAAACGCAATTTAAAACATTAATAAACGAAAATGATTCAGAGCAAAATTTTACAACAACACAAAGCCAGCCAATTATAATTATAATTGAAAATTATTATAAAAATTCATCAATAGCATTTGTTATATGTTTCCAAACAATATTTCAAAGTATAGAATATCAAAATTATTTTTGATTTAGCTTTATAATTTAAAGGAAAATATCTCAACAGAAAGTTTAATATGTAAAGAATAGTTTTTTGAAATTGCACATAAATTTAATAGATAGAAAAATTCAATTTTTTTTTTATTGCAAAAAAATTAGTATGTTGAATGAAAAAATTTATTATTATTTTTTATATATATATTTTTTTTAAATGAATTGATGAATTGTTACATTTAATTTTCACATAAAATTTCAATAAATCAAAAAATGTTTATTTGTTTCACTATTGACGCAGTTGATTTTATTGATGCACATTTTGGAAAACAGTCCGTTAAGGCACTCAGTATGATTTTCAGTTAAGTGTGACTCCAATGTGATGACATTAGTGTTGGGCTGATCTGGATGCACGTAGTGTTGGGCTGATACTTGCAGTCGACTGATGCATATCAAACTCGATACCGGTGACATCTCAGTTAGCATTGCCTCATGCTCGTAGTAGATGGCTGCATACCAAACTCGATACAGAGTCACGTAAATTTTGTATCATATTTGTAATTATACAATGTACATTTCAGGCTTGAAATGACAATGTAATTCGTTTTTTGGGAAAGAGATAGATGCTGCATACAGGATTAATTTAGGTGAGGATTAATTTAGGTAAGGTTTGGTTTTTTGATATTTTCAGCTTTCAAGGTTTAGAGTTCTGCATACAGGAATAATTTAGGAGAGGATTTTTTGAATCAATTCTTTCATGATACTGTGACTGTTATTCTGAATTCAAAGTTGTGAATGTGAACATGGATGGCAATTACCTCCAGGTAATGTAGTAGTGTTGAAGTTTTAGATACAAAGTCAGCAATAAGCGTTGGCATTGCTATTGGCGTATGCTTTGGTGTCGGCATTGGCATCGGCGTTGATATTGGCATTGGCGCAGGCATTGACATTGACGCAGGCATTGACATTGACGCAGGCATTGGCATTGGCGCAGGCATCGGCGTAGATATTGGCGGTGGCATCAGCATTGGCGTTGATTTTGGCATTGGCATCAGCATTGGCGCAGACATTGGCATTGGCGCAGGCATTGACATAGCTATTGGCATTGGCGCAGGCATCGGCGTTGATTTTGGCATTGGCGCAGGCATCGGCGTTGATTTTGGCATTGGCATCAGCATTGGCGCAGGCATTGACATTGGCGCAGGCATTGGCATTGGCGCAGGCATCGGCGTAGATATTGGCGGTGGCATCAGCATTGGCGTTGATTTTGGCATTGGCATCAGCATTGGCACAGATTTTGGCATTGGCACAGGCATTGGCATTGGCGCAGGCATCGGCGTAGATATTGGTGGTGGCATCGGCGTTGATTTTGGCATTGGCATAGATTTTGGCGTTGGCATCAGCACAGGCATCGGCGTAGTTATTGGCGTAGATATTGGCTTAGTTATTGGCGTTGACATTGGCGTAGTTATTAGTGTAGGCATCAGCGTAGATTTTGGCGTAGTTATTGGCATAGATATTGGCGTAGTTATGTCACACTAGTTCGAAAATCACCCAAATGTTCTTAACACTCTTCATGGCGTTCACTTGTTGCTGATTTCGAGATTCACATGATAACTATTTCAATGTTAATGTCTGTGCTGTACCTGTTATCTTAAAATGCTTATAAACTAAAAAAGAAAAACTTGATTAGGCTATCAATACAATCTAATACACATGAAAATTATTTTTAAGTATATATGAAATTGAAATTTGTTAACATCTTATTATACAGTCAGCAATACATAAATTGTGAAATATGGACATATCAATGATAAATTTAAAAAAAATTCATTTTCATCTATTCACTGTTCAATTATCAAAATTTAATCCATTCTTCAAAATAGAAATAGAATTTCATAACACCCTGTATCAATATCAAAATTGTAAAAAACATCAGATCATCACAACAAAAATTAATTTCAATATATATATCAATAATTTCAGACAATTGGTCTTCTATTCACAATCATTTCATAATATATCTGCATTTCATTATCATTTAATATAACATTTCATTTATAGCATTTATAGAAAGTTCATTTCACATTTATGATTTATCATTCAGGGTTTCAAAATTATTTAGTTTTAACTTTTTGTTCAAAAATTGTATAAAAAGCAAATTATTTAATATTATTAATCATCGTTTGTTGGATACTATAGTTTATTTCAACTTTTCAATGTTCTGAACACAAGCTACATTTCATGACAAAACTTTACTATCAATCATTAAACAAGAAATCATTCAAAACATTAATAATATTTTGCTTCAAAGGCAATCAATATTCATAATTAATCATCATTATTATTTTGCATCTATGGCAATCAACATTATTAATCAACACAAAAAAAATTATCTCATTACTGCCTCTCTAAGTCATAACCTCTGTTATTCCTTCTTTAGGCAATAATGGGTTTCCATCTCAAAAAACAATCACATACCAGCAAAATTCTAATCAACAAACCCCACTAAAAATTCTACATACACTCCAGCATCCATTTCAAACGATAATCAATCATATCAAAATTTATAGAACAAACAATTTTAAAAATTTTGAAAAAGATATCAATCACAAAAACTTATTTCAATTAATAATATAACAAAACGTTTTTATTCAATGAAAACATTATTATTCAAGTTAACTTTCATTAATACATCACATATATATGGCTACAGAATTCATTAATACTTTCAAATTTTGAAGTTTTATTATTATAACAGATTTATTAATACATAAGATTAAATTTCGGCATGTTCTAAATCGAACCATTTATTTTTTAAAATTATTTATAATTTAAAGACTGTATAATAAGTACAAACATTCCAATATTACAATACAAAGATGATCAAGATGAATAATGGGTAAATAAGTTCCCTAAAAAATACAAAAAAGAGAAATAGAAAACTGGGTAAATAAATTCCCTAAAACAATATACACAAAATTGATACACTTCACATAAGTGATACATGATGAAAAAATATATCACAAGCACATAATTATTTACACAACAATGGATAGATTTTAGAAAAGTTAAGTTTTATCAACAATTTAAAGATTAGGAAAATAAGCTACTATTTCAACTTCCAAAATTATTTCAGAAAAAAAAATACAAATTTAAATGACTATGGACAAGATTGGTTAAGGTATGCTTCATAGAAGAAATTTACTGAATATTACACAAAGACAGGAAAGAATCGAAAATTGAAAAGATTAAGGGCCAAGAAAAATAGGCTACAGGAAAGAAAAAAGACACAATTATGGACTCTTACCATACACTGTGTAGCGATTATGCTATTCTGAATCCCGGCATAACACAGGATTCCTAATCATTGTGTGTTGGGGAATACCCTTTCATCATGTGATTCATTGTCATCATCTTGTAAGTAAGCAACTTGAAACAACCTTTGAATACTAACACATCAATGGAGACTTTGCGTTTCGTTTTCTTCAAGAACATGATATTATTCATGGGTTCATTTGTTTCAACAAAGCTGTTTTGCCTACAAAAGTTAGTCATGTTCACTTGAGAATGCATTGCATACACCTTTTCAATTTTCAGTTGAAAGTTGAACTCATCAACTTGACTCAAAGCAAGATTCATTTTGTTTACATTTTTCCTAACCTCTACAGAAACCTGTCTCATGTAATCATTCACTTTGTTCATAGTTTTCCTAACCTTCAATGTAGCAATATTACTTTCATGATAGTTGACTTTCAGTGAAGACAACTCCCTACCTACTTCTTTATTCAATTCTACTGTCTCACTATGGTTGACTTTTTCAACAACAGTAACTAGGCCTACATTGTCAAAAACTTGAATGAGTTGATCTTGTAACTTAACACTACTATCATCCTGCTTCAATTTGTTTTCATCTTTATGATTTTCTTTCAATGTTTCATGTGCATCTTTCAATAGAATGTTTATACTAGCCTGCTCTAATCTAATGCTAGCAAATTCTTGCTTCATCTCATCAAACCTAGCATTTTGCTCATCAAATCTAGCATTTTGCTCATCAAACTTTTGTGTTAAGAATGCTATAAGATTCAGATCATTTTTAATGTTTGCCATTTTGTAATATGCACTGATTCATTAAAACTTCATCTCTCTTGAACCGACCTCCCACTCAGCAACAAACCATTCATAACCTATCAAGATATCTATCCACTAATAATTTCTATAACCAGGGATTTCATGGTGTACCATTTGGGACATATTTATTTTGTAATTCTGTCCCACCACAGGGGTAACATTTGCCGTGCTACCAATTTCTCCTTAAATCGGTTGGAATAGCATTTAACACCTATTAACCTAAGGATAGTTGTCGGCTCCAATGAAATAGATTCTTGATAAATTGTGAATGGATCTATCGCCTATGAATGAGAAATCCAGTTTTCAGAGCAAATGAACTTATAATCTTCAGATGAATTTATACAAATACACAAAGAACTATATCTTGAGCCTAATTAATTAGAGTTACTACGAACTAAAATACTTATCTAGTTTACAGTTGAAAAACAGTGGCTATTGGCTTGAATACACTAATAGCTATATGTTAACAAAATAGAACACAATAAACTGTTTAAAACGCAATTTAAAACATTAATAAACGAAAATGATTCAGAGCAAAATTTTACAACAACACAAAGCCAGCCATGTTTTCAGAGAAGCTAGAACAGGAAAAGCCTAAGTTACAAATCACAGAGCCAACGCCTTGTTCGGTGTAGATATTACAGACACGTCACCAAAAAATTATAACTTACAAGTTTAGAATTCACATTCTACATCTGTTCTCAATAAAACTTTATTTTGAAACTGTTATTTTAAATTTTCATACATATTCTATTTAAATAAACTATTTATTCTGTTTCTCAGCCTCGGTGACACCATGGAACAATGCAACAATCATTTACGATAAAAAATTCTCCGTCGAAAAGTTTGTCCGTCTATTGATGACTCTGATATTTACTATAAAGTTTCATAGATCTCGAATTGAAGATTCGATTTCAATGTGAGAAAAAATGTAATATTACAGCCTTTTTCTGTAGTAAGAACACTCTTTGCACATCTGGGGCACAACCCCACAAGACCAATCCGTACACTCTGAAAAAAAGCGAAATAGCACATTCTTAAATAGTGTGCGGGTACACAATCCCTGAGCCTTCGAAGAAGGTATATAACCCTACTAAGTTTGGAGCAGACACTTTCTATATGAGGTATCCAAGTGAGTTTATAATCTAGTGTAATGCCAAGAAGCTTAGCACTTTTTGCACTCTGACTGATCTGTCTCAAACCAAGCACTAGCTTCTGGGTCTTGGTTGTATTCAAAAATAGACGGTTTGCCCTAAACCAGGCTTCTGCCTCGCCCTGACATCTGGACATCTTTTGTTCAAGAGCACTGAGATCCACTCCAGCAGTAACTAATGATGAATCATCAGCATAGCATACCACCTTGGATCGAATGCTAAACCCAATATCGTTCATCATAACCAGAAAAAGTAGAGGCCCAAGAATGGACCCCTGAGGAACGCCATGTGGTACAGCAATTGGCTTGGAAAACTCTGAGTTAACACATACTGTCTGGATACGACCCTGTAAATAAGATTCTAATAGTTTAAGAGCGTTGTTTTGGATACCAAGAAATTCTAATTTACTTAATAAAATGTTGTGATCCACCACATCAAATCCTTTAGTCAAATCGAAAAGAACCAATCCTGTGTGCTTCTTATCATTGAAACCATTCTCAATGTCAGCCACAATGGTACTAACAGCATCAATAGTTGACCTACCTTTCCTAAATCCGTACTGAGTTTCACTGAACAAACTATTTGATTCAAAGAATTCATATAGTTGTGAGGCAATAATGTATTCAAATATCTTACTAAAGATGGGTGGTACCGATATTGGCCTAAAGTTTTCTGGTGAGTCTTTGTCCCTCCTCTTGTATATGGGCACTGTTCTAGAATGCTTGAGTGATGATGGAAAAACTGATTCTCTGATACAGGCATTAAAACAAGATGTTAATGGCTGTAAAAGAAATTCAATGACTTGTTTTATGAAGGAGCTGGAAAGGGAATAAATATCTTTGCTAGTGGAGGACTTCATTCTAGAAACTATGTAAGAGACTTGATCACATGATACTTCTTTTAATACAAATACAGCCTGCGTTTTTGGGGAAGATACCAGAAGCTCCTCAGCAGAAACAGCTGAAGGCTCGATCACTTTATGAATTTCTGCTACAGCACTGATAAAGTATTGGTTGAATTCTTCAGAGGATACAGTTGTAACAGTAGACTGAGCAGGCTTGGAATTTTTTCGAATAATTTTCCAAGCCGCTGAGCATTTATTGTTAGCCGATTCAATAAACTTGACATTATGGTTCAGTTGAGCCATTTTCAATTCACATCTACTAAGACATTAGTAGAAGAATGATAGTAGGAGTTGGTAGGCTGTACAATTGAATGAGTTATCATTCCTCCTTACACCCATCATGAAAAATGATAATCATTCTGTAAATTTGATGTTACTGAATTCTTTGAACTTATTACAGTTTTAAGTTATTTATTCTTATCAATTTTTGCCTAACCTTTATACAACTATTCATGTATTATTTGTGATTGACTTTTGTTTTGATGATTATAATAATGATGAAATAATGATTTTATTTATCAGAAAAACTCATAATACAATTTTTGTATCAATACAATACACAAATAAACAATTAAAAATTAATTTTAATGAATCCTGATAAAATTACACCTATGCAAAGTTTTAAAGCTTGACCGCATATGGGAGTATCTACAAAAAAATAAAAGATATTCCTTTTGATAACAGTTCATTATCAATTAAAAAATAAAAGATGACACATTCACTTGATTTTTGCACTACCAGCTAAATGAACATTTATGGAAATGGCATCCAATCACAAAAAAACAATAATATTCATGAATTATAAACTATTTTCACACTATTTGTTCAAAATTTATTATATTGGGAACCATCAATCAGTTCTTGTCAGAAATCCAAAGATAAACTTTAGAAGAAATATACTATTTTATTATACATACTTTCTACATCTTCTTCACCCAGATTTAACAGGAAAATCTTCAAATTACGTTTAAACAGCTGTGGTGAGCCACTATGCACAATGGATGAGGGCAGTTTATTACCGAATTATAATAGAAAGTAATTCTACTCAAAAATTACAAATTCCCTGGGATTAGTTGCTCATTCTTGAATTTCCTGGGAATATTTACTCAATCTTGAATTTCCGGGAATTTAGATCAAGGTCAAGGTACATGTCATTGCAAGCTTTGTAATTCAACATCAATAACAGTTAAATATTGTTTTTTGATTTAACATTGTTGAATTTTGTTGAGTAAATAAATGTGAATTGAAATGTCCAGGTGTTCAATGAGACCTCGCTGCCCCTCGTGCAGAATCTGATCGAAGGTCGCAACGGTCTGCTGTTCACCTACGGAGTGTCGAACAGCGGGAAGTCGTTCACAATGGACGGCGCGCCCGACAACCTGGGCATCATGCCTCGCAGCATCAGCGTGCTCTTCAACTCGATCAACACGCGGTTGGCGCCGAAATACCTGTTCAAACCGGACAAGTTGAACGGGTTCGATGTCCAGTCTGAACCGGATGCCTTGCTCGAACGCCAGAGGGAGCTCATGTCGTCCATGCGGAACCCCAAGTCGGCCAAGAAGTAAGTCATCTAAGCACAAATACAGGGTGACACTGAATAACGGGAACTTTTACAAACGCCATAATACATTAGTAGGAAGCGCAAAAATAATGTTATTGAAACTAATGTAAAGTTCAAGACTTGCCATTTGAGAATTATTAATAACATCTATCACTTTTTGACAATTACTTCTTCAAGATGGCTTCCTCCTGCACGAATACACTTTTGAAATCTGTGTTGAGATTCCTGAACGATTGCTGCAACATTCCAGCAGGTATATTGTTAATTTCATTTTGAATTATTGTCTGTTACGATTCAACCACAATTATTGGTCAAGTTGTGAAAACTTTTGATTTGAGATAGCTCCACAAACTGAAAATCGCAGGTGGACAGATCATGGGACCAGGAATATCCCAGATGAGATGTTGCAGCAATCGATGATGAATCGTCAACAAGTATCACTAGATTTCACTTGACACTGTGTTAAAAGTCAGAATTAACTGCTCACCTATATTGAATTAGTACTCACATCTTTCATGTAGACTCTCTAAATAAGAAACTGGCTTATTTTCAAAGCCAGTTTTCATCTATAGTGAGACTCATGTTATAAAGTCAGTAGAAATAGGAGCACAATGATGTCATTTTTCGGTTTCCACCGCCTTCCATAGTACATAGCTGTAATTCAAGTCTCCTTTGTATATCTGATCTCAAATTAATTGTTGATTCTAGTTAATGAAGATTAATTCTGCCTCAAAAATATTATATTCACCTAGAGAATTTTTCTTTTCATGAATAATAACTTTTTATAATAATTGAGACTGAATATTTTGTTGGTTCATTACATTTCTTCATAGCGTGCAAACGATTTGGCAATGATGCGGGGGTAGAGAAGTATAAAGCTATATATGCTTCGTCCAATGACAGACAAGGATAGGAAGCAAATGTTAATTAGTGGCTGAGATTAAACATAAATCTCTCTATAATTTAGCAAATTTGTAAGGCTCATTGATGTATTGATTCATATTTTTAGGCTTTATTAGATTTATTTATATTTTTTATAATATATTTTTTATTCATATTGATTCATATTTTTAGGTTTTTTTAGATTTATTCATATTTTTAAGGAACTCCTCACCATTATAAAGTCATTCGAATTTACTTGCTCTTTTCTATTTTATTTCTTCATTTTTCACTTCAGTTTACGGCTGGGTAGTAAGGTGAGGGTAGGGGACCGTGATTGCAGTTGTGGCACCAAGTTATAAATCCAACACCGTTCATACTCATTACTCATTTATCAAACCAAATTCCTGAATTCATGGTACAGGTTCTTGGATATTGTAACAACAGGATGTCTGATAAGTCACTCCCTATTTTTATACAGCTATAATTTCTTTATCTATGAACAAATTTTGTTAGATAGAGCACTCCTTGAGGTTGTGTTAACACCAATTTTCATTTGTTTCAGTTTAAGAATGCCCCCTATCTTGACTGTGGAAGAACGAGCCAAAATAGCAGATCGTTTTGAGGTCTGGGGATCTGTGGTGTGAGTACAAAGGTGGTGGAGGGCTGAACGAGGGATCCATGCAACACTTGATGCAATAACTGTTAAAATTTCCCATTCCAAATTACTATCAACAGGGAGTGTCGCAGATGCAAGACGATCAGGAAGACCATCAACGTCAAGGACAGCAGAGAATGTAGAGTTCGTGAAATGTTCATGAGGAGCCCTAAGAAATCTCATGAAAGTGATCTTTCACAATACTCTGTTGCAACGATTCTCTATAAAGATCTCATTGTTTTTATATCCAGTGCTGCATGGATCCCTCGTTCAGCCCTCCACCACCTTTTTACTCGCACCACAGATCCCCATACCTTATAACGAGCTGCTTTTTTGGCTCGTTCTTCTACAGTCAAGAGAGGGGGCATTTTTAAACTAAAACAAATGAAAATTGGTGTTAAACACAACCTCAAGGAGTGCTCCATCTAGCAAAAGTAGTTCTAACAGAATTTGTTCATAGGTGAAGAATTATAGCTGTATAAAAATAGGGAGTGACTTATCAGACACCCTATACAAATTCTGTAGTAATACCGTATTTGTATAAGCTACTAATTTGACTTGTAATAACAATTGGCGAATGCTAGCAAGTTTGGAAATTCATGATTTTAGTTTGGAATAGATTATACATGAAAGAAAGATCAATTAGATATGCTAAAGATTAGATTTCACGATGTACTTCTACATTAGCCCTATGTACATTTTGGAAAATATTTTCTACCTACAAGTTTAATTTGATTTTGTTCATAGTTTCAATCAACACTCGTGATTTTGCCTCTAGGGAATACTTGTATGTTTCGATTTGTTTTTGACTATGTATGAAAAACACATTCGATGATTGCATTTATGACACTTTTCACAATATTGTATCTGGTTTATTTTTCAGAAAAGATGCATATGCTGACATGAGGTCGAGAGGTGGCCAAGCAAGTACTCAAAAACTTAACATCAATGATGAGAATGTCTATGCAGTCTTCATAACTTACATTGAGATCTATAACAACTGCGTTTATGATCTTTTAGAAGATTATCAAAGTGATGATTGCACGAGAGTCAGGTAAGCTGTATTTTATTTGCCACCCAAATTCAAATATGCAACTGATTGAATTGCTTGACCGGTTTTAGGCTGAAATGTAAGTTATAACAATAGTCTTACATGCACATCAGTTATAAGACTCAGGATAACCAGTTATATCGTGTCATGTAGGGATTGTTTGTTTATTGTTTTTGAAGGGACGGATTCAAAGATCCAAAAGTTCAAAGAACCCCACACGTCAACCGAAGCTTATTGTGTTCCCAAGTAGTATGTTAGTTAGGCAAACCAATACCTGAATCCTTTACAAGAACCAGGAGTTTTTCCCTATACTAACATCCCATTCATCACCTGGTTGCTTGTCGCAATCCAGTGTGATATGCTTGGCAGTCTCTTGAGACTGATTAGTCCTCGTGACCTACGTGAGTTCCACTCCTGGCCTTCTTTGTAGATCCTTCCTCTGAGGAAGGGGTGGCCAAGTTGCCTCTAGGGCGCCCGGCCACCCTTGACTCAGCCTCTTGACCCACATTTGTGCCTGGAGTTTCACCCATCTCTGGTCTGTCGGGTTTTTTCTTTTTGTCCCTCCGAAACTTCGCAGGATCAAAAGCCTCACCTCTCCCAAGAAGTTTTGCCTAAATGGCCGCCCGTCTTTGAGCAGTGGCGAGGTTTGGTCTCTCCACCCACAAACTCGTGACCTACGTGAGTTCTATTCCTGGCCTTTTTGTAGGTCCTTCCGCTGGGGATCCCATGTAGGGATTAGAATGTTTAAGAATGTTAATATATGGATTCGGAAATCTTTCGTTCGATTCCTGGTGCTGACCGAAATTTATTACAATACAGGCTGTGAGCTATAAACATGAACTTTCGACTCCCACCACATGAGACTCAACTCTTTTTAAGGTGGAAGTTTGATCAGTTTGCTCTCATCAGTCGGTACCCTCTCTTTGAACATTCTCTACACTGGCATTATGAATGTTGAGTGAGACTGAAAGATGTGTGAGAGAGATATATTCCCACCTCTAAATCCCTACCACTCTTTTACCGTTTGAGGGGTTGAGGTTCATGTTATAACTATAACGGCCTATAACATAGCATTCATCTCATTCTTTGTGACAAAGTAGGCCTATGTGAAAATTTATATTTTTCAAATATTAAATATCAAATTACAATAAGATTCTTATTCTTTGCAAATCACTTTTTTCTCTGCTTTTCCAGAAGAGTTTCCCATTGGATTGTGATTTGATTTAAACAAATGAAGAAAAAGTAAACAATAAATTGAGTCTTTAGATCTGATATGATTCTTACAGAGATCTTCCGGCTGAGGTCCCCTTCAGAAACATTGATGAAATTGTTCAACACTTATATATTTTATCTTTGGTTGTAGTGGAATCCCGAATTCAGTAATTTTCAATTTTATTATTTTTATTTAATTGTCAACTTTATCTTGAAATATTGTTAGCTTGATTAGCAGTTTAGAAAAAGAAGTATTTGGCAACATTTACTTTGTTTTTATTTATTATACAATTTCTATTGAATATTAAAACGAAGAACTTTAATATTTATCTTATGCGTTGTTCTGTCAGGGCTCTGCAACCGAAAATAATCAGAGAAGATGGCTCGAAGAATATGTACGTGCATGGTGTCGATGAAATAGAAGTGACCACACCAGATGAAGCCGTTGAGATATTCTATAAAGGGCAGAAGAGAAGGCGCCTGGCTCATACTGCGCTCAACACTGAATCCAGTCGTAGCCACTCGGTCTTCACTATACGGCTTGTTCAGGTCAGACATATCAAATCAAAATTTTTTTCACAATTCAAACATTGAGGGTGCTCATTTACAGAAATGCTAGTTACAGAAGTTTAGCATCAGTACTCTATAAACAGAACTGCGGGGTCAAAAATTGTCTTCCAAACTTTTTTCTGTACAACCCTTCGTTGTCTGCACTTGAAGGAATTAAGAGGGAATGTTTTGAACACAGTTTACGACTTTGCAGCTTTGTTTAGAGTAGTTAGGAGGTGAGCATATCAAAAGTACCCATCACTACCCCTTGTGCTAAAGGGATGACGGTTTTCAAGAATTTTCAAGACTGATGATTACCTTCAAATAGATAAAATAGCTGTGATTTTAGGAGTGAATTTGTGTTTGTTTTTAGTTTAATCATTTTTTGACGTTGCCGGATCGTTTTTTAACAATGCAATAATATAATAAATGAATAAAAAATAGTTTATCTCACTAAACGTAACGAGAATAAACAGTTAATATAACATCTGATATCGTGTACCGGGATCAGCTATCCCCTATAAAAGCCATCGGCAAGGCAGAGAATCGGCAATCAAGACAAGAATTGTCTTTTGACCTTTCTCCACTGCCATTATAACGTGGACCTCATTATAATAATTGTGTTGTAATATAATGCACGGGTCCTTGATATGTCTTTCAATACTTTCAGTAGCCGTACTTATTCAATTATACATTCGTAGATACAATATCATTCTTCACTCATTATGAATGATTGGGAAAGGAACAACAGGCTTAGAGCCCAAAACTGTCTTGATAGAAATAGTCCAAAAATAGGTTATGTTTATCACTTCATAAGTTTTGTACAATTACTTTTCATTTACTTAGTTCAATGACACCAACGACACTTCAACCACCGAGCACCAAAACTCCATAATTTACTTCCTGTACACATCAAGATAATAGAAAAGTCAAGAAAATTTAAATGCGCCGTTAAAACTGGATCACAACAACTGGAAGATATAATATAGATAACATAATTTCGAACAATATGTGGGCTCACTTACCCAATGTATTTGCACCCCCACTCTAATAGAGATCCCGGGCTCAAACCCTCTCATAATCAACAGTTTTTTAACCAGATCACACCCGTGTTATCGGATGGGCACGTTGAACTGTCGGTCCCGGCTGAAGTATGACAGTCGTAAGGTCCATTGACGGCTAAAATTATATATTCAGGCAGTGGGACCTTCCCGCAAGGGACTCCCCACCAACAATAGCCATACGAATTTACGTTTACTTTTACCCCCACTCTAAATTTAGTTGTATTACTACTATCATAGCCACCTCTAATACAAGGCCGCGGCCTACGATATTGCAACGTCGCAGTGTAGGCCTACAATCTAATACATGATTGGTGAAAAAGATCAGCTGGTATTTTTAAAATCTTTTTCACCAATCATGTATTAGATTCTAGGCCTACACTGCGACGTTGCAATATCGAAGGCCGCGACCTTGTATTAGAGGTGGCTATGCTACTACTCCTGCTCTAGAACATGGGTTTCCCCACGGTCTTTAGATGAAATAGAAGTGACCACACCAGATGAAGCCGTTGAGATATTCTATAAAGGGCAGAAGAGAAGGCGCCTGGCTCATACTGCGCTCAACACTGAATCCAGTCGTAGCCACTCGGTCTTCACTATACGGCTTGTTCAGGTCAGACATATCAAATCAAAATTTTTATTCACAATTCAAACATTGAGGGACTTGCCAAATCCGTAGGTTTTCCGGCGGGTGCCCATTTACAAAAATGCTAGTTACAGAAGTTCTAGCATCAGTACTCATACAGAACTGCGGGGTCAAAGATTGTCTTCCGAACTTTATTCTCTATAATCCTTCTTTGACCGGACTTACAGAATTAGGAGGGAATGTTTTGAACACAATTTACGACTTTGCAGCTTTGTTTAGAGTAGTTAGGAGGTAAGCATATCAAAGCATATCAAAAGTACCCATTACTATCCCTTGTGCTAAAGGGATGATGGTTTTCAAGACTGATGATTACCTTCAATTAGATACAGTAGCTGTGATTTTAGGAGTGAATTTGTGTTTGGTTTTAGTTTAATCATTTTTTGACGTTGCCGGATCGTTTTTTAACAATGCAATAATATAATAAATGAATAAAAAATAGTTTATCTCACTAAACGTAACGAGAATAAACAGTTAATATAACATCTGATATCGTGTACCGGGATCAGCTCTATCCCCTATAAAAGCTAGTGGCAAGGCAGAGAATCGGAAATGCTGTTCTGTCTCTCCCTTTCTCCACCGCCATTATAACGTGGACCTCACTATTTTTTGTGTTGTAATATAATAAACGGGTCCTTAATATGTCTTTAAATACTTTCAGTAGCCGTACTTATTCAATTATAGCCTACATTCGTAGATACAATATAATTCTTCACTCATTATGAATGATTGGGAAAGGAACAACAGGCTTTGAGCCCAAAACTGTCTTGATAGAAATTGTCCAAAAATTGGTTATGTTTATCACTTCATAAGTTTTGTACTATTACTTATCATTTGTTCAATGACATCACCGACACTTCAACCACCTAGCACCAAAACTCCACAATTTACTTCCTGTACATATCAAGATAATAGAAAACTCAAGAAAATTTAAATGCATCGTTAAAAACTGCTGTATCACAACAACTGGAAGACATAATATAGAAAACATAATTTTGAACAATATGTGAGCTCACTTACCCAATGTATTTGCACTCCCACTCTAAATATAATTGTATTACTACTATGCCTGCTCTAGAACATGGGTTTCCCGTAGTTGAGTAGGTTAATTTCCGAAAAAATGCAATTTATTTTATATTTGTAGTAAATTTCATATATTGTATTTTTGAATATTATGTACATTTCATTGGTTAGATTGCTTATTTGTATATTAATGGAAATAAAATTTCTTATTATTATTAATTACTTTTCATTTTAGATTACTAATCACAATTAGTATTGTTTTTGTGTATTATTTTGAGGCAATAAATGAATTTGTGTTTGTGATTAGGCGCCCTCGGACGCAGCAGGCGGCGACCGCCGCTGGCTAACGGTGAGTCAACTGTCGCTGGTTGATTTGGCGGGCAGCGAGCGAACGTCGCGCGCTCGCACGGCCGGCCAGCGCCTGCGCGAAGCGGGCAACATCAACAATTCGCTGATGACGCTGCGCACATGCTTCGAGCTGCTCAGAGACAATCAACTGACCGGTGGCAGCAAGATGATTCCCTATCGCGAGTCGCGGCTCACGCATCTCTTCAAGAACTACTTTGACGGCGACGGCGATGTGCGCATGATCATCTGTGTCAATCCGCGCGCTGGCGACTGTGATGAGATCAATGTGAGTTAATCTGTATCTAAAGGGGCGTTTACATTAGTCAAGTTTCCTTGAATAATATAATTGACCGAGTGAAGTGAGGTCTAAGATTCAACTCTGATTTTCTTTCACTATGACTATGGCTAATTTTAATTTATTGTAATAAAGAATATTATATCACACATTTTTTTTACTAAAATCTCAACTATAATTTAATATTGACTGAGGACTGTTTGGAGTAAAACTCACTATAAAAATTGATCCATTCATATCCTTACAAACTCATTTTCGTTTAACTTTACTTTAAAAGCAATCTTGTTATCAATACAAAACTACAACAGAGAATAGCTCTGGCTAATTTTCAACCTTCTTTGTTCCAGCATGTTCTGAAGTTCGCAGAGATGTCGCAAGAGGTCAAAGTTAATAGAATCAGGCCGCCAAAGGAGATTCCATGTCCTCCACCTGCCAAGAGGAAACCACCTTCTACGGAAATGAAGCAACAAGAAGAGATAGTGACGTCAGCAAATAGCAAGACCAACCTGAGCTCGTCTTTCCTAGCGAGTTGTCGGTAAGTGAACTATCAATAATATTTTTTAAATTATGACATCAGTTACAGTTTAATTATTGCCGTATATCGTGATATGCCTTATCATTATACAGGGTGTTTGAAAAAAAAACTCCCTAGTTTTGATATGTCATAGAATATGTAAAAAGTGATATACACTATTATAGTTTGTGGTGTTTTATTCAAAAACTGTCTAAGTTTTGTCCCCCTGTAGTGAGCAGAACTGCTTGACCTTGAGACGGCGCCAGGGAACAGTTTCCTCATTTGAGTTCGGGCTTTCCGGAAGGTGGATAGGGAGAGCTGGCCCAATTGCTTGCCACCACGAAGCCCGGAATTAACCACTCTGCACTTTTTCCTTTGGGGACACATGAAATAATGTTGTGTAAAGTGAAAAAATCTGTTGTGGTACACTCACACAACTTTCCTTGCTCATTGAACTGTAAGCCCCATTCTTAAAGGAGAATAATTTAGGGGAATAACATTATGACGATTGGCAGCAACATATTGAAACTACGATCAGACTACTGTATATGTGTATATATAATTGTTTTCAGAGTACTTTTTCCTTTGTGTAAATATTGTGAAATTCTATGATATTTTTCAAAAGTTAAAACAGCTGTTCTACAGATGAAATATCTAGACTATGTATTCTTTTTATGAACTGCTCTACCTACCTACCTCATGCACGACAAAGTCTATTTCTCAGGGATGGGGTGGACCCCCCATTAGTTTCCCACAAAAAGGAGACTCATGCCAGTTAATAGAGCTGATAAATAACTATACAGGGTATGAATTTGAAAAAAATCGGTCAAGTCATTTTTGAGAAATCGTGAAAAACATGGTTTTTAGTAATTATCCGCCATTTTTCGCAAGAATATTATGGAGCTCCTGCAATTTTCCCAGAAATGAGACTCATGTCAGTTGATAGGGCTTATGAATAAGCTATCCATGGTATAAATTTGAAGAAAATCGTTAGAGCCGTTTTCGAGAAAACCGTAAAAAACATGGTTATTTAGTAATTATCCACAATTTTTCTCAAGAGCAATTTTCCCAGAAATAAGACTCATGTCAGTTGATAATGCTTATGAATAAGCTATCCATGGTATAAATTTGAAGAAAATCGTTGAAGCCGTTTTTCAGAAAACCGTGAAAAACATGGTTTTTTAGTGATTATCCGCCATTTTTCCCAAGAATATTACGAAGCTCCCGCAATTTTCCCAGAAATGAGACTCATGTCACTTGATAGGGCTTATGAATAGATATCCATTATATAAATTTGAAGAAAATCGTTAGAGCCGTTTTCGAGAAAACCGTGAAAACATGGTTTTTTAGTAATTATCCGCCATTTTTTCCGCCATTTTGGATTGAATTTCTTATTGTCGCATCCTCATGGTACAAGGACCTTAAGTTTAAAATTTCAAGTCATTCGGTTAATTAGGAATGGAGTTATCGTGTTCACAGACATACACACACAGACCAACACCCAAAAATCATGTTTTTGGACTCAGGGGACCTTGAAACGTATATAAAACTTGAAATTAGGGTACCTTAATTTTTTTTGGAAAGCAATACTTTCCTTACCTATGGTTGTAGGGCAAGGAAAGTAAAAATCCGTGAGACATGAACCATTTACGGGAAAGAATCATGACGGCGGTTGGGACAGTTACACCTGATGCTGATATGTTGATGAATACATGGCGAAAACTTGAATATCGTCTCGACGTGTGCAGGACAACAAATGGATCCCATATGTTGAAGAGTACTAATTTTAAACAAAACTTGAAGGCTCTCTCTTTCATTGTTGATGTACTTGTTGATTTAGTTTTCCATCAACTTACACATTAAATTTATACCTAAAACTAGGGAGTTCTTTTTCAAACACTCTGTATAGTGATTAATCAACTCTTTCGAAATGGTTGATTATGCAATCAAGCTTTGAGTGTCTGAATATAAATTCTTGAAGTTCAATCAAAGCGATGTAGCCTATATCTCTATAGCCCAGTTGCACAAAAGCCTGTTAGAATAATTTAATCAAGATTAAATTCCACGAGAACCAGAGAAGGTTTTTGAAAAAAGGGCTCCTCTGATTGGTTTTCGTGGCATTTAATCTGGATTAGAAGTTAAAAGATTATTGTGCAACCGGGTGTTGATCTCTATTTAAGACCATTACGATTTTTTGAAGTTCCAGATCCCCTGATTAGGTGGGCAAAGGATGCTTATTTATCAATCGAATACATATATAAACTTTTCTTTTACATTTTTACTTTTATTCTTTATTTATTTATTATTTTTTACAATGAAGCACAGATCGGGAGAGAAAAACTAAGAATACCTTGTACTATTTCTCTTCCAAATTTAGTTACATAAATCCAAATGAAGTTATGTATTTTAGATTTTTACAAAAATTTCCTGTCCATAAATAATTTATTCAAACCATTCATTTGAATTTTGATGTTCCAAATAACAAAATAATAATAAATTATAATACTCAGTTATTTTTAAAATAGAGAATATTCATTTATTAGAGAAATTTTTAAACACAAACCGAAAAACAAACTTTCTTATTTGTTAATTTTTAGTTTATTCTTAGTTGGTTGTGATTTGAATAGTGTCACAGTAACCTCACTGTTACTGATTTATTCATTTATTTTTAATCTCATTTATTATCAACAACCTCTCGATATTTTTTCTGGTAGTTTTCAACAAGCATTTCCGGTGCCCGAGATAACAGATCCTGAAAATAACGGCTTCATTACGGAAACGCTTCAAGTGATGCTTGCTAGGAAGGAGAAAGCAAAGGAACTGCAGACTCACATAAAAACATTAGGTAATACTTTATTCTCACAGTAACATTTATCATTAAAATAATTGGGAGAAAAAAATATTCTTATGAAAGGAAAAGGAAAAGGTTTGATGATTGAAGGTAAAATGTTGAATACTGTAATCAAAAATGAAAAAATCAGGGTAATAAATATTTTATAATGATTGATACATATAGTTATAGTGACATTCATGCTGTTAAGTCAGTAAAAATTATATGGCAGCAGTGTTGCCACTTTTTCTTTTCCACTTTATTCTATAGTAGTTTGCTGTTAGCATAGCCACCTCTAATACAAGGCCCCGGCCTACGATATTGCAACGTCGTAGTGTAGGCCTAGAATCTAATACATGATTGGTGAAAAAGAATTTTTAAAATACCTGCTGATCTTTTTCACCAATCATGTATTAGATTCTAGGCCTACGCTGCGACATTGCAATATCGTAGGCCGGGGCCTTGTATTAGAAGTGGCTATGCTGTGAGTGATAGTTATCCCGGTATATTTGAATAAATTAGAAAACAGAAATCATTTACAGTCTTTTTCATATATAATTTATTGTTTATTTTTCATGTTGGTTAGTGAGTTATTGCTTTTTGTTGGTGTTTGAAGTTATTGTTACCAATTCTCAATTGATGTGTTGATTTATTTTCTTTTTTAATATTTATTTTATCAATCTGTATTATTTTATGGCAAATAAATTTATTTTCTTTTTCAATGCAGCCAATTCCTTCCGTGTTGGACAAGAGAGTTTTTTCAACGAAGTGAATTCTATTCAAGACGAATATAAAAGATTGGCCGAAAACAATAGAGAAAAAGATCAAACTGTAAGTATTATATAAATCTACTCATCCAATTTAAAAAAATAATCAACTTGATATTTATTATGGAGAAATTCAATGTAATAAATAACAAACTGCATAATTATGTTTGGATTATTCGTGGATAGCTGGATTCAGTGTTTTTTTTTTTTTTAATGTTTGTCTTTAATATAGTTTGATATAAGATATTCTCAATCATTAAATTGTTTTCTTATCATGTCTTTCATATTGTGATCTATTGGATTTATTCTGGTGTCTATTTGCTAACGTTAATGTGTTCATTAGTGATCCTTCAATTTCATATTCACATCGTTTCTCTTTCAACTTGGCTACTTTGGCCCGTTTACTTGAAAGTAGATCACATTATTATAACATTGAAGTCACTTTTCAAATTTCTTCACAATAAGAATTGTATAATTCAATTTTATCTATGTAGGTAGACAACTTACTATAAATACAACAATATATGGGTATATAATTTATGGTTTAACGACAGCAATGTGTGAATAATAACAAGAGCAAAATTAATATTAATGATGTATTGTTTACAGATTGAGGAATTGCGGAGGAAAATTCATCAAATGGATTCAGAAAAACTTAATTTAAAAATGAAGTGCACTAGTACAGAGCATTATCTTCGAAGTCGAGAAAATGAGGTGAGGTGACATTATTTGCGTTTATATTTCACATCCACATTATTTGTCGATTAGTATTCACATAAACTGAAAAAGTTCAGAATCATCATGATATTTTACCTTGACCTTTCATTTATAGATGAAAATATGTGAATCTATTCTATCCTAATCAATAAACTTACATTATTTTTTGTGAATTTAGTTTTCTTTAGTCTTACTATTTTTTTATTTGTTATTGTGAAGGTGTGTGTTGACTATAGTAAAATCATTCAAGTATCTAGACTCCCTAATAACAGAAAAAAATAATGTGGCTGAAGAAGTGGATGCTAAAATAATGTCCGGATATAGGGTCTATTTCGCCCTGCAAAATATCCTCAAGTTCAAGAATGTGTCAATAAAAGGCAAAATTAGATTTTACACAACAATTTTAAGACCAATAGTGGCATATGGGGCCGAATCTTGGACTTTAACTAGAAGAGAAGAAGGTCTGCTATGGGAAAAGAAAGATTTTAAGAATAATTTTTGGAGTAATCAAGGAAAATGAAATATGGAGGATGAGAACAAACGAGGAACTTGGAAGATTGTTTGAGGAGACCAGTATTTTATCTGTTGTAAAAATTATGAGGTTGAGATGAGCTGGTCATGTGCACAGAATGCCGGAAGGGAGGGTGCCAATAATAGTGCTGGAAGGCAAACCCGGAGGAAGAAGACTACAAGGAAGACCAAGAAAGCGGTGGGTTGACGATGTGGAGGAGGATTTGCGAAGACTGGATGTAAGAAGATGGAGAAGAACAGCAGAATGTCGAGAGAGATGGAAGGATGTGGTTGCGAAGGCTGTAGGCTAGTGCCAATAATGATGATGATGATGATGTGTGTTGACAATCCTTCTATTTTCTGACTTGTCTTCAGCCTGTTCTTTGATTGTTAATATTATTTGAACTGAGAAATATTGAAAATATAATTAATTATATAATTGAGAAATTATGGAGGAAACTCGTACTCTGGACATTACCCATTCGAACTCCGTCATGATTCAATGTGATCAAAAACCTGTGCTTAGGCTCATGCCTATTCAGGGTTTTCATCGTATTCATTGCATAAAAATTAATTTGTTATAATGTTGTGTTGGAAGAAGGTGATCTTGATATTCAACTTGAAAAGGGACCAGTTTCAGCGTATAAAGCAGTTTTTCCTCCTCCTCACTCCTTCGCTCTTCTTCTCCACTTCCAGCTCCTCCTCCGCCTCCTTCTACTCACTTCTTCTCCAGGTTTTATGTCAAGTTGTCATTTTGTTGTTCCTTGACCTTAATCCTTCGACATTTAATCTAAGATATCTTTGATTTTTTACTAATTTGTTTTCAAAACCGTTCCAGCTTGCCGACAAGGAAGAGCAGTTGTCGAAGGAGCAGGAGGCACGAGAGCGAGAGAAGATGCGCATGAAAGACCAGATCACGCAGAAAACTGAGAAACTGGCCAAAGAGCTGCAGCGACAGAAGAGTCAGATGGAGATGGAAATGTGGCAGCGCGACAGGCGGCTCAGGAAAGTGAAGAAGATTCTAGATAGCGGCCCGAGTGTGACTTCACGCGGTGCCACTCCGTCGGCGACGACACGTGGTGCTACCCCGTCAGTGACGTCACGGTATCCGCCTTCGACTACCGAGAGCAGCGAATCGGACGTAGCACCGTTGCGACTGCGCAATCGCATTCTGGCCGCGCAGTTCAAAACGCCGCAACCGAAGCATGCGGCGAGTGAGGCGGATCTAGCCAGCAAGGCGGCGACTGTCGGCCGCGTGGCTAACCTCAGGTAAACAACATAGACAAATAGAAATAGAAATTGCTTTATTGACAAGAACATTTTCAACAATGTATGGTCAACGTCATGCACAAAATTTCAAAGTCATGTTTGACTACTATGTTTGAATATTATCATTGTATTCAACAATGTATAATTACTTTACAAAATATTTCATCTGAACTATGAAAATTCATTATGAAATTATTGAAAAATATAATTTATTGTTAATAAAATATAATTGTTTATTTTAAACGAGAATGAACACTTGATATTACATCAACAAACCTATATCAACTACCGTCTACAGAAGGCATTGACAAGACGGAGGATCGGCAACGTTGTTCTCCTATCAATCTCCACTGCCATTATAACGTGGACCTCACTTTAGGTATATATGAACTGTGCATTTATGATAATCATAAAATAATCTCCTACTCTCGTAAATGCAGTTGTAAAAAAACAGATTATAACTCTCCTAGAGCTTTTTTAATAATGCATCATCAAGTGTAGAATAAGTTTGGATTGTTAGTGGCTACCCTTACTGATTGATACATACACTTGTTTTGTATAATTTTTTTTACAAAGAAAGTAAAATTTTATTATGAAACACTGAAATGTTGTCGAGAAACATCACGAATTTATTGAAAAATTAAATACATGTTTCAAAACCTATGGTGTCATCTTCAGTGTTGAAAATTCAAAAACTTTTGAATTGATATTTCTAGGCAACATCCCCGTGTTACATTATTCATTTATTTATTTATTCACAATATCACATCGGAAACAACAGGTAAAGACCCAAATATGTCTCCTTAACACAGCAATAAGTACAGTAGGCTATACAATTTAATCAAAACAAAAAATACTAAAACTAATGCTTGAAAAGAAAAAAAGTACTTTTTTTCAAATTTAATTTTTTTTATTCAAAATCAAATCATTTATTTGCCATACAATAAATACATATTCAAAACATAATAAAAGAAAATACTTAATTTTATAATCAAAAGTATAACATAATTAAAATAAAAATTAAGCATAAATAATACCAAAATCATAATTAGATACTTCTCAATGGTAATCCGGCATCACCAGCAAAAGGAATCAAGCCTTGCCCGCTGGTGAGAGTTGCAATCAGCTAGTTACATTGGTTGTTTCCTAGTTTTATACAATAATAGAGAAAAAAAATAATCCACGCTTAAAAATATGCTTTTAAAAAATTAGATAATGCTTTCAATTGAAAAGAAATAGTTTTCTCTTATCCAATTTTTTATTTTTTTGTAATTAATTTTTGCTTCCAGATCAAAAGGCAAATCATTTATGAATCTTGTACTTATATAAATGAGCTGTCTTCTAACTACTGTTAATACTTAGAAAACTACTTCTAAAACATTCCTTAATAGAGTTGATGGTGAAAATGAATATATGAAGTGATGAAAGAGAGGTGTTATCAATAAAGATGATAAGAGAGCATGCAGTCTCATATGAATGATGAGATGAGGGTGATAATGATAACTGCCATCAAAGAACTTTGAAAATAAGGAGTAAGTAAGAATAAAATGGGTTTGAATGTGCAAATGAAGGAAAACATGGATTTATTATGGATAAATATCACTACATCTCACCAACAACAGTATCTAAAGTGAAATTATTTATTGCATGTTTGGAATAAATAACAAATATTATTGGATGTTGTAGTCAAACTATTTCAACTCTAGGCATTCATCAATTCTTTATTATCATGTTTTATTCAAATTATTTCACCCTTTACTATCTGAAAGTTTTCTATCAACCTAAATTCAATTTATATAATGTTATCCTGCACTGATTCAAATTAATTATTTCCCCCTTTACTATTGAAAGTTGTCTCTCAAACTGAACCCAATTTATATAATGTTATCCTGCACTAATTTCAAACTCTTGATAATTATATCAAAATGAATATTTGTTCAACGAATTATATTATTTTTGTTTACGTTTATGTTTATACTATGAACTACTCCACTATCATGTTTTTTCTTTTTCTTTTTTGAAAGTGTATGCCAATTTTTTGTTTGAAGTATTTGCTAAATTTTTTTTGTTTCTACAGCTACTTTTTTTCTGGTTTTCTCAATTTGGAGTGCTTACTGAATGCTCGTTGCTAGCGCACAAACTTTGTTTTGCTTGCAACGCAAATATTATATATTTTATTATTATTTAGTTTCAATAAAAGCTTTTGTATTTTTGTTAGTAAATTTCTAATGTATGAAACTTAATTTTGTTTTCCATGTTTTGTGAATTATTTATATGAATTTGGCAATAAATTTTATTTGATGTTGTAACAAATATTATTGTTACTAGGTCGACGTTCCGACGCTCGCGTTCGTCAGGCCCCGGAGAACGGCTTGCCGAAACTCCACAGCCAACGGCAACGGAGAGCGAAGCAACGACCTCGACAGGTGGTCGCGTGGCCAACCTGCGGTCAGCGTTCCGTCGTTCGCGGTCAGCGGGACCCGGAGACGTGTGGTTGGACCATCGGCCGCCCAACGTCCCCCCCGACACCCTCTTCCAGCCCGTCATGAAGCGCTCGCATCCCGTCGACAAACTGACCGACATCAGGCAGGTCAATAAGTCGTCCAAGTACTGTCTCACAGTGCTGGATAAGGACTCGGACGGCGATATTGAAACCTGCTTGTACAAGGTTTGTACAATCCTTATCAATTATTATTTGAATAGGAATTTATTTCATCATTGTATGTACAAAAATAAGTGGCAACTCTGTCGTCCCACAGAATAGCGGGAGCTTTTAAAAACGCCATAAAACATTAGTGGGAAGGGCAAAAATGATTTTATTCAAACTGATGAGTTTGTAAAGTTCAAGACTTGCCATTTGAAAATTATTAATAACATCTATCACTTTTTGACAATTACAGTGTTAAGATGGCTTCCTCCTGAACGAATACAATCTTGAAATCAGTAGAATTGATGGTGATGTTGTGAAATCTAAATTTAAATGTTTAGTGAAATTTGACAATATCCTTGTTTTCTTATTACTCTTAAAATCCGTTTTGACGATTCCTCATTGATCGCTGCAATATCTGCGTTTCCTGGTCCCATGATCTGTCCACCTGCGATTTTCTGTTTATGGAGCTATCTCAAATCAAACGCTTTCACAACTTCACCAATAACTGTGGTTGAATCATAACAGACAATTCAAAATGAAATTAACAATATCCCAGCTGAAATGTTGCAGCAATCGTTCAGGAATCTCAACACAGATTTCAAGAGTGTATTCGTGCAGGAGGAAGCATTCTTGAAGAAGTAATTGTCAAAAAGTGATAGATGTTATTAATAATTCTCAAATGGCAAGTCTTGAACTTTACATTAGTTTGAATAGAATCATTTTTGCCCTTCCCACTAATGTTTTATGGCGTTTTCAAAATAATGTTCCCGTTATTCTGGGTCACCCGTTACATGTGAGATGTGAGTACCAATTCAATCTATTTATCAATCCAATTCTTATAAAGTTGGGTGATTTTACTTCTAATCTATTATCTGTATAATAAATAGGCCACAATTAATAGGGGTCTGTTAGATTGTTCATTCGCGAGAAGTTTAAGCTGGAATATCAAAAAACCAGGAATAATTAACACTGAATTCTGTAGTTTCCCCAAATATTGAATTGGTGCCCCTCGACCTCGAGCCAAAATTTCAATTTTTCGTATAGATTCAAAAATTTTCACATTCAAAATAAGTCGGCTAGTCTCAAGGGGCCAACATTCGTTGCATCGACTTATTCTTTGAAACTGCTTACTTTCACATTGAGTCTAATGTACACATGTGTAACTATTTATCACAGGCTTTGCCTTCGTGGAGAGTTTTCATGAATTTTATTTAAAAAATAATGTTGTATTTTCTGTAACTACGATATATTGCAGCAGATAGATTTAGTTATTACGATTAATTATTTAATTTCATCTGTTAGTTTTATTTATGATTATTTGTTTGCAGAAGATGTAACGTTGTTGTATTATTTGAATGTTTTGTACTCTGTTATCATGGATAATAAAAACCAATTTGATTTGATTTGTGTCATATTCAGTAACTTCAAATGTATTACAAATAAATTGGTGATAGCGAGTGACCCGTTTTATCGGGATTCTACTGTATCCAAATCAATTAAAATAATTTTTTTTCGAATTAAAAATTACAATAATTAAATTAAACAAACAAGAATGAAAATCGCCACCAGCAAAGTTAAAACTTCAACATCATATTTATTATTTTATTTTCTAATAAAAAATTACAATAATTCAACTAAACAAACAAGAATGAAAATCGCCACCAGCAAAGTTAAAACTTCAACTAAACAAAATTATAGTGAAAATCACCACCAGCAAAACTTGCTCGCTGGTGGGATTTTTCTTAATCTCGCTTCCTTTTCTCACTTTATTCTATCTTTATTGGGTATTATTTTGTGATTAATGATTTTAATGTGAAATCATCTAAAACTAATGTAATTTTTGTACACAGGGAGACGTATTGCCCACTTCTTCGGGCGGCGCTCAGGTCACTTTCAGCGATGTGGAAATTCTCAAACAGAAATCGCCGATCGATTCTCCAACCAGGAAACGTTCCAGTGCCAGAAATGCAGTTCCTTATGAAGATATTGAAAATCGTTGTGCAGTGTCTGTTGAGTGTCATGCGAAGAAATCTCGTCGTTAACAAATGCTTCAAATTGATAAGGTTTTCTGAATCTATGCGAATCGATCACATTTTATTTTACTTATTTTTCGTAGAGTCAAGAAACTGTATCAAGGGATCAAGTAGAGCTGTATCAAGGGATTAAGAATAACATCTTTATCCCCCTACTGATTCGTACAGTCGAATCTCAATTTAACGTACTAGATCAGGAGAAAAATCATATCGGAATATCGTCAATTAGGCCAGCCACTAACATTAAAGCACGAACTAGATTCTCTAGTATTGTACAATACTTTTAGTTCAAGTACTAATACTTACAAGTACAGTATTATAGTACAGTACCTTACAAAATCAGGCCACACAACTGTGATAAACATGTCATAAACACTGTGGCCTGATGTTATAAGTAGGTACAATAATATTGAGCGTCTATTCTGTGTCAAGTTTCACCGCACATTTTCGAATTACCGACGAACAGTCTCCTGTAACAGTTCACCTGCAAATGCACGCAAATTATTGAACACCTGCGTCGAAGGTTGTCCCGGTTGCCGAAATTGTCCTGCAAAACGGAAGTTGGTGCCTGGACTTATGGGGCTACTTTTACATTGAGCTTTATATACGAGTAACTTTAAGAGTATTCAAAGAAGATAGATAAAACCCGTCTATTTCTGAGGTCCTGTCCTACTGTATGTGTATAAAGCAGAATAGGTTTTTTCTTTAGCTAAGGATGATTAACAAATTATCCACATGCTTGTGCATGGGAGAATGGTGATGAAGATTAATATACCTGCTGAAACTGAATTTGTAGCTCTTTTAATTTTTTTTTTTTTTGACTACTTATGACCTATTTTTAATCATTGATTTTATCTATTGAATAATAAATCAATTTATATTATTTCACTTTTATCTTTGATATACAGAGCTTTCTTATTTGATTTTTCGAACAAATTAGTATAGCCTAACCACCAATATTTAGGAAAAAACGTGGTAAAATGTACAAATTTTATGTAGAATAGATATATATTACAAAATTCAAGCTCTCTTATGCAATAATATTATGAAGTATTAAACCTACTCAAAGTAATTTGTTTTCACAAAATGTACTTAAATTTGTATTATCAAATACCTCATTTTATAAATTAGTTGTAAAAATTTAATATCCATGACTTATTTTTATATATTTTTTTGTATAAATGAATGTGAAGTATTTTAATAGATGTAATTGATAGTGTATTTAATATAAATTTGAAAATTAAATCTTCTTAGGAAAAGCGATGAAGCCATAGAGTTGTATGATTACAAGTATTTGTCATTAGAAACATCAATTATCTTATTAGATGAGTTTTAAAAATAATCAGGTTGCCTGAAAACGCATGAATGAAATTGAACCAAAAAAGTGATAATGAAGATTAGTTAGAAGATTTCAATTATTGTAAACTAAGCTCTCTGAAGTATTGGTTAATAAGTTTAAGTTGACAAAGCTCTCTTTGAACCCCTAATGTTACGAACTACAACTTTTTTCTACTTCAACTTAGGGTTTACATGAAAGGATAAATTTAATGTAATACAGTAATAATTATATTGCTCAATTCAGGGATTCCAGTATTCAAAGTGTATGCTTCTTATAATAATGTGTTCTTCTTAGACCATCTAATTATTTTACTAACACATTAGATCTCTAGTGTTCTCTTTTTTCAGTTGAAATTAAGATCTAGAACTTTGTATTCAATCTTACATTTTTATAGCTAAGATTTAATGTTATTTTTAAATTTCATGACAAGCTTAGATAATACTTGGTACATTTTTGTAGGCTTTCATTTATGATTGAGGACTGATACAAAAACAAAATAACTGAAATTAGAACTGTTTGGGTAACTTTGTAGAGAATATTTAGTTTTGTGGCCACAATTCAGTAGCAAAATCTCACAGTGGTAGTTACAGTAATGTTTTGGGTCTGCTGTTTGAGGCTGTGCAAAGGCTAAAAATAACTGTCACCAAAAATGTAAAAAAATAAAAATGTCATCAGTAGAAAGTTATTTTTTAGCCTTTGCACAGCCTTAACCTTCCGGTAGTCGCGCCCTACTCAATCACAAGAGCAGTCGCGTGTTGTAATTTTCACAACATCCAATTTTCCAATTGTTATGTATTCTGTTCACTGTCAAAACATATTAATTAATTGTATAAATACCATTCCCATCTCATTGTATTATTTCACGCCTATAAACATTTGGATGATTACCATTTCGTAACCCAAAAGGGTATCCCAAGCAAAGCCATCAATTCTGTGTTATTGGTTCGTTTACAGTCCCCGTATACAGTCTTTCCCTATCATACTTATGCACTGTGGCGACTAAATGGCACCTGAAAACTTAACGATTGTTCGGTTGATACTGCAACTCAGTGGAGTGATGTGGAGAAAGTTTTGGAATATATAGGTGACTCATTCACTGACACCCGCATTCAATAGTTTTGTGTAGCAAAAACTGTTGCTCTTTTTACAACAGCGCGACTGCCGGAAGGTTAAGCTGCAATTCTTGTATCTGCTTCCAAGCAGCAACTGGTGGTAGTGGAGAAGAGAGGGGAGATTCTACAACAGATAAGATGGAGCGGGATAGAGTGAGGAGGCTACCTATCTGACAGCACTACTAAACTACCATGCTGCTTACATTTATGTTCTGCTGGTTTGGGTTGAGGGTTGTACACAAACAAAATCTGCTAGGTTTCTGGCACCAAAGCCCGTTGGGATTCACAGACCATCCAGTTTTCCATGCTGTTGTATTATTTAATACTAGGTATCATATATAATCTAATAGGTAAAATAATATGATCAAAAAATTATGCAAATAAGAACTGTTTGTTTAATATTAATACAATAGTATTTATTTAGTATCGATTTACTACTTACGTTAAACTCTGTCTATATTTATTGCTACTCTGGGAACTATCTAAATGTTTCATTTTTCCATCTTTTTCATTTACTGTCGAAATACTAATTATTTTTTTAGAAAATGTACATAATATAAGATATAACTTGAATTAACATGAATATGTTAATCTTATCATCACGCTTTATGTTTCTTACGGTACTAATAAAATTTTGTAACTTTTGCAATTGTAGTATTTTTAACACTGCCCTTCAATAAATTGATGTTGCAGATTTTTAAATTTACAGTTACGGAACCTGCGGCATAGTCACATGCTGCTTCTATCTTCAATCAGGATCTTCTTCTTATAATGTATAAGAGGTCCTGCTTCAATGAAGGTGTATACATGAAGATTGATTACTGAAGAAAAAGAAGGAGGAGAACAAGATGATAATCTTAATTTTCAACCACATGACTACAATACAAACGAAATGTTTGTCTTATCTGTTTCTCCACCCAAAACGTCAAGTCTAACAACAAAAATAATGTATTTCAAGTTCCAAATCATATAGCTTCATCCTACTTTATAGAGTACCTACCGGCACTGTTTCATCATAGAGTAAGCATATTACTCATACTATCATTTTTGTCTGGTTTCACTGATCTGAAGAGACTGATATGACGTTTTTAAATTACCTACATTGCAAGATACGCTGGCATGCCAGTAAGCATTTTGTCAAGTTTATTAAACCTACATAAGGGTGCTCTCATTGTGAGGAGGCCGAGATAAAGATGTACCGCGCGGCCTACCTCGATTTCCTCACCATGCGGGCGCCATGACATATGCTACATTTCTATTTAATACATGTGTTTGTATTACATTGAGGTATCTCCATTTCGACGGAATTTAGGCCTCAATCTCCTCACTCGAAGAGGATTGGTCATACTCCCAAGGAGGTGTCTATGGTGTAAAGGGCCAATACACTTACTTTCTCCTTGGCGCTACAGCTCATTTAGAGCCTTGACCTCATTCAAAAAGCCTCTCCATTCGTCTCTATCGACAGCCTTACGTCTCCATCCCCTGACACCCAGCTTCCTAATGTCCTCCAGCCAACGCTTTCTCGGACGTCCTCTCAGCCTTCCTCCTGGGTTGTTCCTGAAGACCTTTTTTACAATTCTTGAGTCACTCATCCTCTCAACGTGTCCCAGCCAACTCAAACGCCTCAGTTTTATCTCGTCAACAATTTGACATTTCTGGTACAGATCACACAGCTCATGATTTGATCGTAAAAAGGGCCAATACACACGGTGAAAAAATCAAACGTCTATGTGCGTTATAACATTCAAACACATTTTTGAGGAATTTTTCCATCGTCTGTTGCTGTATGCTTTTGCCTTGGGGCCTGATTACATGTTATATGAGCATCTTATACATGAGGAGGTAATAGGTAGAGGTATATAATATAAGGTCAAGATCGACATGAGGTATGTATTTCCACTTTTGTGTGGTTGAGAAGTTGATATTGTGGTAATTATTCATATTAAATGAAAAAGACTAAGACATTGTCAAAAAATAACAGCTTTATTGATACTTAGAAAGACCGGTTTCGGTTATTACACCATTGTCAATCTAATAAACGGTCGGTAATAATTACCGAAACCGGTCTTTCTAAGTCCGGTCTATCAATAAATCTGTGGTTTTTGACAATTTCCTAGTCTTTTTCATTTAAGGTATGTATTTGTTTTACATTGAGGTACGTGTGGATGCCATTGCAGTTTCTCTGCATCAGCAAACGAGTGCTTGAAGTCAGGAAATTTCCCAGATTTATTGTAGTCTTCAAGAAGCAAGGGTGATCGTGAGAGCCTTTGTAGTTTCAGGCCAATCTCTATAACTCCTGCCTTTGGCAAGGTGATCGAGGCAGTGATCAAGCGTCAGCTGGAGGCTTTCTTTGAGGAGAATGGCCTGGCCCCTGTTTCATAAAAACTTCCTGTAAATATAGTTTCATAAAAAGTCCTGTAATACGGGAACAGCTGATTTTATCGGCTATATTGAGCATGTACTGTAATTGGAATGGTGATTCTCCTGTATTACGTGACTTATAAGTTTTATGAAACAGGGCCCAGTTCTCCAACATGCAGTTTGGCTTCCGAGTTGGGATATTGACAGTGGATGCAGTGGACCATGTAGCTGAGCAGATTGATGGTTCCTTCCAGGATGGTGAGTCTGTTGCTCTTGCACTGTGTGATCTGAGCCGAGCCTATGATTGTGTGTCGTGATGGCATTCTACTTAGAGAGCTGGTCTATGGAAGTCGGACCTTTCCATTTGGGCTCTTACCTTCTTTCTGGAATGACTCAGCTTGTCTCCCTCAGTGATGTAAACTCTCAGACTCTTCTGGTGACTTTTGGTGTACCTCAGGGATCGCTTCTGGGGTCTACACTATTCCTATATACATGATAAATGACCATGGTTCCTCTCTGATGTTTGTGGATGATACATATCTACACTGTACTGTTGTCGGGTGCTGAGCTTGAGCGGGTTTGGAGGTATCTTCGATCTGTCACTTTGTGATTTCTGGCTATAATCGATTCCATGTTCCAGCTGAATAGGGACAAGACACAAAGGGTCATCTACAGCTTGTCACAAGAAATGTGTGACCCTCAGAATTTAGTAAAACTGTTGGGTTTTGTCTTGGACTGCACTCAGCTGGAACAATCAGCAGGTAATCAGCCAACTCTCCCAACACTTGCTTCCTGCTGCTCAAGATAAGGAGCTCGATGACTGAGAAGTACCTGTGTTGTAATGTGTATCACTCTGTCCTGTCCTCCATTGCCACATCATCTATGAATCGCTCCTGTGGGGTCTCTCGACAGGGGCTGCAAAACAGAATCATAACAGTAAGCAGCCATCTTGCCCGCTGCAAGACCATGACCATCTTTGATCGCCTTGGTGTACTGATTGTCGTCAGTCATTACATCCTGAGCTTGGTGTATTTTAAGAGGATACAACATACTCTTGATGTACTTTGTGACATTCACTACCTACCTCTACACCAGTTACCGTGATCTGTTGGATGTCCCGGGGGAATTCCTTGAGGAGCGCTTATCCTCCTCAAAATACCTTATGATTGCTATGAGGACCTATTCCCTTATCTCCATTCCATTTTATATCCATATCTTCCATTTAATTTATTTTATAACCATAATATCTTTTATTTTCTATTTTGTAATGTTCATGTAATTCCCACTAAAGCGCTGAAGTTTGATCCATGTTTGGATTTTTAGAACGTGCATGTATGGTGCCAGTGTAAAGCGTGCAGCGTGCTTATCAGCTGTGTGGCTCCTTGTTTAGCGTGTGTGTTTGGTCATTTGTAGGTTAAGTTTAAAATGTGTACATTTTAGAAGAAAAGTTTAGTAATAGTCTATCTTGTGTTCTCTTTCTAAATTTTTAGTTCAACTCATAAAATCTACTGTTTTTTTGTCAGTAATAATTCATCGTTAGTAAAGCTTCTACGAGTTTTTCAGCATTTGTTGTTATTAAAGATCCTAGCAACATTGATTGATTTACTTATCACATTATGCGATTTGAACCTTTCGTCTTCTAATTTGGACATAATTTACCTAGTATGCTAAAGTTTTTTAATAGTTTTCTCAATAAACTATATCCTAGAAAGCAAACCCATGTTCCTGCTAGAACATTAAAACTAGCATTCATAGTTACGTCTTTTGGAATTATTTGTTGTGTCTGTAGATGCTATGGACTGAGAAAGTTTATGAATTCCTTATTGCGCCGGTTGAAGTGGAGAAGTAATGGTCCAAACATAATCCACACTGCTAATGAATGCCACAATGCAGTATTAGAGTTGAGAAAGTGAGTTTTTAAATAAATATAGAATATTCAGTTAGCCTACCTTGAGTTGATTGTTTGTTCATTTTTAACCTTGCATATTTATAATAATTGTTCCTTTACTTTTGTAATATTAACTTGATCAATCACCTAGTACCCAATTGATATTAATTTAAAGAAACAGCTAAAATTACGAAAAGTAAAATTTATGGGATGCTCTCTTTTCAGTGATTTTCAAAAGTGCAGACTTAGTGGAGCGGTGGAAGAGACTATAAGGAGAGTGTTGAATATATAGAATATCATGAATAGCGTAAAATGGTAGCGTATGTTTTGACCTATTTATATAGCTACATGCTCTATATCAGAGTGTAAAAACACTCAATCTTAAAGCTACCTTAGCCGCACCTCCAAGCTTATACCCGAAGTTGTTGTCTAGTACAGAAGTACAGTGAACATTTCTGTCCAAATTTTGTCACAAATATAGAAATTCATTCTATTTATATTATGACCAAATTTTCCTTAAAAAGAGGAGTACCGTATTGTAAATTATGATTGTAATTATTTTGTCCATTCATTTAGGCTATATCTTGTTTGTATAGTTTAGCTCTTTCTATATGTGATGATCTTCCTAATACAATCCAAATGTAACTGTAAAATTTAATATACCGTACCACATACTTATATCAATTAATATTTTATTATAATAATAAAATGTTCTCACATTTTCCAGAAAATGTAAAGATATCCGGGTCATAGGTCTGGATTGTGAATGGGTTTCTGAAGGCAAGAAAACCAATAAAATCGCTCTCCTTCAATTGGCTTCCATTGACGGATATTGCTCACTAATTCGATTATGCGCTCTGGGCAATGTACCAAATTCATTAAAAGTAAGTACTGTATATCACTTGCGTCAAAACATAGTGGAGTGGCGAGGTAGAGTGTATCAGAGAAGGTAGCTGGGAGTTTTTAAAATGGTGCATGTTCTCAATTATGTGTCAGAACATTTTGGAGTGGCGAAGGTAGGATAGAAGCATAGAGAAAAGATACCGTTATTATACTAGCATAGCTAGATTTGCACATGACAGTGGAGAACAATAAAAATATAATTTTCTCGAGTTCTAATTAGACTATTCCCACTTTGTCCGCCCAAGTGAGTATGAATAATACCATTAGAACTTAGGGAAATATATTTCCAAAAAATAGAATTTTAGTACTCTTTAAAATTAATAATAAAACAATAATACAAATTGTAACGTAACTACTAGTTTCGATGGTCACACCATCGTCAGGTTATAAATGTTGAAGTAGCCCTGAATTTATACATTTTGAAAAATATATTTTCATTGTTCACTGTCACTGTTGTGTGCGAATCCAAATTTATTCGTCTCTGGTAGAAGGAATCTGAGATATGCATTATTAAAACACTCTTAGCTACCTTCTCTGATACACTCTCCCTTTGCCGCTCCAATTATATGTTCGAATACATGAAAAATTTCCAGCTGCATTCTCCAATAACTTATCTGATACACTTACCTTCGCCGCTCCACTTTTGATCCCAAGGGCTAAGCCACATGAAGCGGGTTTTCAGGAGTTTTTGCACTGGCGAGGGACGGGAGTCGGCAGGGCAGGAAGCTCTCCGATTGGCTAATTATCAGTCAACCTAATCAGCTGATAACCAATTGGAGAGCTTCCAGCCCTATCAACTCGTCCACCGCCAGTGCTAAAACGCTAAATGTGGCTTGGCCCTTAGGATAGGGAGTAAGTTGAGAATTTATAATTTACCTATTCCATAATGATTCATTTCACACCAACAGTTTGTGTTCCAAAATAGAAATACCCCGATAACTCACGATGGTAATCGTCTGGTCCTAGTCTAGTTTATCGGTGATAGTTAATATTGTAAAAGTATTGGTATTGTATAAACACTGCTAGCACCGTCAACACACAGATCTGTAGTGATTTCCACGTTTTAATGTTAGTGGGAAAAATAGGACAACACGAAAAAAGTTAGTGAGGTCCACGTTATAATAGCAGTGGAAACATAGGAGAACACCTTTGCCGAGTCTATACCTTGCCACTGCCTTCCTTAAAATATATCTGATACCGGTATTTCTGATGTTATATTAACAGTTAATTCTTGTTAAAATTAATCAATTAAATTTAATTCATCGAAAAAATATATTTTCAATAAATTATTCATTTATTTATTGATGGAGCAAACAAATACAATATTCAGAAAAGGAAAAACAGGTTAGGCTTATTCATTAAATCTTTTCAATAATAGATTTTCATAATTGAGATTGAATATTTTGTTGATTAATTATACTTTTACATTGTTAAAAATTGATCTTGTAACGTTGCGGAGCTAGATAAGGATAGCTCTATCTGCTTTGTCGAATTATAGACAAGGATGGCATCACCAGTTCTGGTTATGAAGTTTGTCTTGTATTTTTTTATGCAGAATTGAAGTCAAAGTTTACTACGTTTACTACATATTATCACTCTGAACCTTATAACTTCTACCCTAGATTCTTTTCAGCTTTGCCGATTCTCTGCCATTATAAAGTGGACCTCACTGTAGATATTTGAAATATCCCTTGAAAGGATTTTTGTCTGACATTTTGTCTGCCATTATAACGTGGACAACACTATAGATATTTGAAATACTCCCTTCAAAGATTTTTGTTTGAAATATACAGTGCTAGGATTTTTATCTGACAATTTTCCGCTAATTTTAGGAGTTTTGTCTGTCATTTTGCTGCTATTTTGTAGGAACTGCTGTCTGATAGATCGATAATAAAGACGGGCGTGGCAGTCAACAGTGATGCGAGCAGACTGTTGCGAGACTACGGCGTGCCTTGCAAGGGAGTTCTGGACTTGAGGCATTTGGCCCAGGCTGTCGGATCGGTGCCTGCGGGCCTCGGAAAGATGTCCAATCTCTATTTGAGTGAGTATTTTATGCCGCATCCATATGTTGGCCCAATAAACATTTGGTGGATGTTATAGTGATTTTGAAAACATTGTATATGGAGTGCCCCAGGATTCTGTATTAGGGCCTATTCTATTTCTTGTGTATATCAATGACCTATGCAATGCTAAACTAGATGGGAAATTAGATGATACAGCACTTAAATATTCAGGAATCGATTGTGATGCATTATATGTGAAAATGAATGCCGACTTGAGAGTCTTAAACTACTGGTTTAGTAAGAATTACATGGTAATGAGTGAAAAAACTAAATATATGATTTTCAACCTAAGAGGAGATCTATTCTTTAATACACCATTGTCGTATCACCGTTACTCATGCGCTGCTATAGATTACTGCAACTGCCTGATAATTGAGACTGTGAGCAATATTAATTACCTTGGTCTAGTTATTGAATCAAATCTATCTTGGAAGAAACATGTAGCTAAATTAAAAAAAGAGATCTGTAGAGGGATTAGGAGTTTTTACATGTTGAGAGAGCTGTGCCCCACTGGTGTGATGATAAATGCTTATCATGCTCTCATTAGTTCCAGGATGAGTTATGGTCTCAACACTTTATCCCATCATAATTTTTCAAAAGTCCTTCATTCGTATTATAACCAGAACACCTAAAACTGCCTAGGTTTTCTAGGTTTTTCTCTTGCCAATTGTTGAATTATCGGCATTCATGACCAATATTTGTTCATTTCAAGATACTTCCAATAAGAAATCTTTATGTTTATAAAGTATTGAAGCTTTTTTTCTTAGGAGTTTGATTGAAAATCTCATTAGAGATGTGAGATATAACTTTAGACGGTTTATGGTTCAGGTTCCACAATCGAATTTAACGATATTTCAACATTCATATTATTTTAATGATCCTAGATTGTTCAATCTAGTGTCACAATATCTCAATTGCCAGGAACTTTCACATTCATTTCTGAAATGTTTGAAAAACTACCTGCTCAGTGTTAATGACTGAATCATTTCTGAAAATTGTAAGATGATATTCTTAAATAAGAAATTTCATCATTGATTATTATTGAATCCTAAATAATAAAATAATTAACGTATCCTTTTTTAGAGCATGCATTTTGCATTGTAAATTTTCTATTTTTGGTTTCATCTCTGTATAACTTCTATTTTTCATAATGTAATTACTTCATCCTTGTTTTCATGTGATGGGCTACCGTAGCAGAAAAAAATGCATTTTCTTTTAAGTTATAATTTATTATGCCAAGTTTATTTATAGAGCGGAGCGGCCTTAGGCCTACTCTTCTGAGTATTTTTAGTTGTTTTATTAGGAGTAGTACACCCCAATCGGGCTTATGCCTAGGGTTGTCCACTTTTATTTCACATTTTTACATCTTTCTTTGTTATTTTGTATTATGTTTGTTTGTGAAATAAATGAGTTGATTGATTGATTGATGAAGGCCAATGTTGACCAGCGCCAGTTTGTGAATTGGTGGCTTGCCAGCCTTCATTACGTTGGGTTAACAGGCTGGGCCAGCTGACTGCGCCAAAATGTAGATTCGGCATCAATCATTATTCCTTTTCTTGAATACAATCACTATAGTGAGGTCCACATTATAATGGCAGTATTTGATTAACATTAGTGATGCTATCCTTTTCTAGATCTGCAAAGTTGCTAGATCGTTTTTTAACAATATACAAATATGATTACTCGACAAAATATTCCATCTCAATAATGAAAAGTATGTATTATTAAATAATACAATTTTTATAATAATATAATTAAATTTTAATCATTGAAAATATATTTTCTTGAATGTAATAGAATTGGTAATTTTAAACAGTATACAAATATGATTACTCGACAAAATATTCCATCTCAATAATGAAAAGTATGTATTATTAAATAATACTATTTTTATAATAATATAATTAAATTTTAATCATTGAATATATATTTTCTTGAATGTAATAGAATTGGTAATTTTAAACAGTTAATATTACATCAGTTATACATTTATATATATATATATATATATATATATATATATATATATATATATATATATATATGTGTGTGTGTGTGTGTGTGTGTGTGTGTGTGTGTGTGTGTGTGTGTGTGTGTGTGTGTGTGTGTGTGTGGTGTGTGTGTGTGTGGTGGTGTGTGTGTGTGTGTGTGTTGTGTGTGTGTGTGTGTGGTGTGTGTGTGTGTGTGTGTGTGTGTGTGTGTGTGTGTGTGTGTGTGTGTGGTGTGTGTGTGTGTGTGTGTGTGTGTGTGTGTGTGTTAATTTTAATTGTTTATTTGTGTATTGTATTATTACAAAAATTGTAATTGAGTTTTTCTGATAAATAAAATCCTATTATATTAAGCGATCGATTTCTGTATATTTGTATATTTCTATATATTTTTATATCTGGATATTTATGTTCAACTGATCTCCAAAACGGCTCTAACGATTATCACGAAATTTGGAACATAGCAGGTTTATGATGTAAAAATTCGATTGCACTAGGTCTCATCCCTGGGAAAACTCGCTGAAGGACATAATTAACGATAATAATTATTTATCCTTGGGAAAACATATGATAATTTTGTCGTCTGTCGATAACAGAAGATGCGTGTGTGGGAAAGTTACAAAATTATTTCCAGCTGTGTAATCAATCAGCTTACCTCACGAGAAAATATTAATATAGAAATTTTAATCGACTTGATCAAAATAATATGATTATTTGTTGACATGACATGGTATATCATTCTAAATTGAAGTATATCATAATTTTCAAAGTTAATCATTATTTTACAGTTTTAAGTGATTAGTGAGTGTTATTTTTTTATTCAATTTGGTTTGTAAACAATCTAAATTGTTACTTTTCTGTTTGGATTGGAAATTGGACCTGGATTCAAGTGTATGCAACATAACCTACTTTTTGGATTAATTATAGTGTATAAATCAAAATTCGGAGAAGAAACAGTTTTGGGCTTTGCATATTAGTCCTTCCCTAATCATTTTAAAGAATTGTGTTTTTTATCAATAAATAAATAACGAGCGAATCTTGGAACCCCGATATTCATTTTATTAAATCATCATTATACCGATATCAGCTGTGCTCTATGGAAGGCAGTGGCAAGGCAGAGAATTGGCGACGCTTTTCTTCTATCTTTGTCCAATGTTATTATAAAGTGGGCTTCACTGTAAAGCTGCGTTTACACCAAAGCTATTAACAAAATGTTAATAACTTTATCCTTATAGATTCTATTAGATTGAATATAACTTATCATACACATGATGAACATATGTGTTTGTCAAGCTCAGTTCAATCTAATAGAATCTATAAGGATTAATTTATTAACATTTTGTTAATAACTTTGGTGTAAACCCAGCTTTAGGCACTTTAATTTTTGAATGAAAGTTTAAAGGATTCTTTTATTTTTGAAAATAGTTAACAACAGCCTCTCCTATCGTGCAATTTAGAACATTGAAATTAAAAAAGAAATCAGAAAATAGGATATTAATCAATTTGGAGAATGAGTTTATCAATATTCTGATTGACAACCTGAACTTAATCGTAACAATGCAGTCAATTAGGGCCGTTTGCACCGTCGTAGCTCAAACTAAATATAATCAGTTTAAACTCAATATGAATCACATTATAACTCATGAAACTTAGGCCCATGTTATACGAGCGCTGATCTATAACAAGGACATTCAACGCCCTGTTTCTCGCGTCATTAGCGCGGCATCAGCGCTTGTATAACATGGGCCTAATATGGATTTAATCCAGTTTGAAATCAATTTAGTTTAAACTGGAACTGTGCAAACGACACTTGAAAATGTAAAGAGCGGCTCGTCAATGATTTGATATTTGAAATAACTTTGATAATAATAAGGTGCGTACAGACTCTCGCTCTGCTCCGCAAACGAACGTCACTCCAGCAGAGCGATTGATGATCGACCGGGGAGCAACAGTGGTTCGACCGGGGAACGCGAGAAGATCTAACATCTTCCGTAACGTTCATGATGGGTGCGTGGGCGGAGCGACTGTGGTTCGATGGTGGTACGAGGGCGGTACGAGGGAGGAGCGTGCTCGGTGCGGGTTGGAAGCGCGAATATGTGTACGCAGCTATAAATAATAAGTTCGAATAACTTAAAAACAATTATAAAACGACATTTAAAAAAATATATTTTATTCTATTAATACATTGAATCATAAACATATTACATAAATTAAATAAACATAGTCTACAACTTCTATATCTAAATTAAACATGATTTACTATCCAAGTCATATTAAAATCCTTGTTGTAGGTAATCGAACTGTGACATTCATATAATTGTATTTTTTATTTGTTGATAGATAAAGAACTGGATAAAGATTGGAGAATCAGGTGTAGTAACTGGGAAGACAGCTGTCTCTCCGAGAGGCAAATCCAATACGCTGCAGATGATGCCTTAGTGTCAGTCCAGTTGTTCGAATATTTCAACAATCTAATGGTAAGTGATGATTTGATGAACTTTATCAAGTTACTGTGTTGTAAATCCATTCTTCATTAGTCTGAAGATGACCAAAAACAGGTCAAAACGTCGTCACTGCTGAAACCTAATTGTTTCTACTTCAAAAGTGTTTTTATACAAGGTTTTCATTTTAAACTACTCTCAATAAATACTATCTTTCGTTTTCAAGTGGATTGATTGATTGAAAATTCTCTATTCATGGACATGTACAAATACATTTGAATAGTGTCAAGTTAAAGCTAGGCTAGCCTATACAAACACTATAAAAGAAAAAATAAATTGTCAACTTAAATAGTCAAAGATTAACATCAAACTCTTGTAAAAGAGTATAGCGATAGGTTCACCAGATATTCCTTCAAATTCTTTACAAATATTTGAATATCTTCTAATACTTGCAAATTGGTTGGTAGCTTCATAAAATATTTCTTTCCTCTATAGATGAGTTTTTTCTCAAAAAGAACTAATCTGTGTCTGTCTGTAATATGACCAAATCTTGTATTGTAGTTGTAAGTGTTATTTCATAGATTTGTACCAGCATATTTTTTGAAGAAGACAAAAACATCAAATATGTATTGTTCATATACAGTCAAGATTTCAAGTTGATAGAAGGCTACTTTTACAGAGTCAATTCTATTAAGGTTTAGCATAATTCGTAATGCATGTTTTTGCTGCTGCTTAAGGATTTTATCTGGATTGCTCTTACTTGTACGACAATATATGCAACGACCGTATGCCAAATGTGCATCTACTACTGCAGGGTATATTGATTTTAATGTTTGAATAGTACATAAATTTGACCTTTGACGCATAGCATATAGTTTCAAAACTGTCTTTAAAATGATGTACCACACAATGGGTGTTTACATTTAAAATATTCGAGTTACAACCCCTAAGTCATCCCCTTATGAGGGGTTGAAATTTAGTTTTACGTCAAAAGGTAGAGTAATTGTCCAATAACTTATCCTGAAAGTTACAGTATTATATCTACAACAGTCTCCAACTTATTGAATGGTTCCCATACATATGACTCACTCCGTATACCACACGTTCAATGATTTTCGAAAATACTGATATCAATGATATTGGCCTTTAACCACCTGAATCCTTGGTATTCTTTTTTTAATGTTGGCAAGACTTCAGCTACCTTCAGTTTGTTTGGAAAATGACCTGATTTTAGGGAGAAGTTTATAATATGTGCTAATGGTTTGATTATTGCTGGATATTTTTTAACTAATGTCATTGGAATATCATTCGGTTCAGAGGAGAGTTAGTTTTCAAATGACATCACTATTTTTTTTAATTGACACTCAGCAATAGTTTCAAATCTAAATCTTTGTGGAGACTGACAATTTAGTGGATTTGGTACATTAACAGGACTTGAACTGTTAGGAATATCTAGTAAAACATAACTGCCATAACGACAAAGTCATTAATAATATTGCTCACACTATGAGGATCCGTCAAGTGTGTACCATTACTTATTAAACTTATGTGTGACTTATTATTTTCCATTTGAAAAACTTTTATTCGACAAGAAAACACTTTTTCGTGATTTAATAATAAACTGAGATGAAATGTTTTGATAGGTCATCATATTTCTACATAGTCTACAAACAATTAGGCAATAGTGCGGAGCTGGAAAAGGATAGAGCTATCTGGTTTGTCTAATGACAAACAAGGATAGCAATCCATGTTAATCAGATGCTGAATTTATACCCTGAATCGTACTAAACGAAGTGTGGTGTGCTGTAAGTCAGCAAATGTTGTACTAAATTTATTTATATATCTGTAGCTTGGTGCAAAAACTAACAATGTCAATTTTTTTCAAAAAATATAGATTATTTTCAGTTCCAGACGTGCCAATGTCCTATCTCAAAGCAATAAAGAGTTATAAAATTTATACTACCAATGTCATGATTGACATTTTTCTCATTTCTCATGATTGACAGTTTCCTGAGAGTGCGAAAACTACCAATGAAGACATATGTTTTTAGATTGTCATTCATACTCCGTGCCAGAACTACCAATGTCGACTTCTGCACTTCTAGCACTCGCATTTCCGTATTGAAATGCCGTAGTTCGAAATACAAGGTGAACTTTCAAGCTGATTTGTGAGAAAGTTGATATTTTGACATAGGTAGTTAGTTCTTGCACCAAGCCACAGATATGTGTAGTTAATAATTATATAGTATAATCTATTCAGACTCTATGTTAATGAAGAAGACACATTAGCTAGCCAAAAACTGTTCCAAAGACAATTCGGAAAATTCCAATTTCCTTCGTTGTTCATGTTTCCATTTCACTGTAGATTGTATTTTTTTCACAGTTGAAACGACATTTTCCCTGGTACAAGCGATTGTTGTGGAGCGACACACAGATGTGGGCTCATTCAGTAAATTACTGGCGAATCTACATCAATATTCCGTTCAACCAGAAAGGCAGTGGCGAGCAAATGGTAGTTGGCAGTGAGTTCTCGAAATCATCGAAAAGTGTGAACAGCACTCGTAAATTCTCAACTAAACCAGTCAAGGACAATCCACGCCAAAAGCCGTTGTACCACAATATCTACCTGGAGGCGCCTGATGGGGAAGTCCTTTGTACTTGTGATGACAGTAAAGCCACATGGTGAGCAAAATTCATTTAACCTGTTTCTATGCTCAATTGTATTCTTATTATCTTCATTCTGTATTTATTACTTATACTTAGATTACTTTCAATTACTTGCGCTTTCTTCATATTTTTCTCATGTATTTGTAAATTGCATGTACTGTATCTCTTATTTTCTTCAGTAACTTGCTTAATACGATTGTAAATTGTAGTGAAAACTGTTTTGGTCTTAATGCCTGTAGTCTTCTTTGTTCTGTAATAAATAAATAAATTATTTACGATATTTTGGCTGGCGATTGTGTGTAATCAAGTCGTAAATTTATGTGTGCTTGTATTGTATTATATTGTATTGTGTTAACTTGAATAATATAGCATTCTTTCTATTTTATTCTCTACACTATAAATTATTTACTTATTGTGATGAAGTATCTATAATTTCTACTAAAATCAAATCCAAGAATAACTCAATTCGAAACAGTTCTATGTGCAAAAATAAAACAATCTTTCAATTTAGTGTTGGTATAAAAACCTATCGATAAAGTCTGAAATATTCTGTAAAATTCTATAGTGAGGTCCACGTTATAATGGCAGTGTTTGATTAGCAATGGTATTGCTATCCTTGTCTATCATTCAACAAAGCTGATAGAGCTATATCTCTCTCTAGCTTTGCTCTGTTGCCAGATCGTCTTTTAACAATGTAGAATTAATAATTAATTAACAAAATATTTCATCTTAATTATGAAAATGTATTATAAAATTATTGAAAAATACAATTTCTTGCTTAATAAAATATAATGGATTATTTGAAACGAGATTGAATTTTTTTATACATTGATTGAATTTTTTAATATTACGGTACATAAGAAAAATTGAAATTTTTAGTTGAACATTTGAACTGATTTTATTACTTGAGAAGTAATAAGTCATCCTTCCCACATTTTTCCTGTGAACAAATGCATTAATCAATTATTGTATTGATAAATACATTCTTTCTACACAAAAAATAAAAACTATACAATATTGAAATTTCTACTTGAACATTAAACCAATAAACCTGTATCAGCTACCGTCTATAGAAGGCATTGACAAGACAGAGGATAAGCAACGTTTTTCTCCTATCTTTCTCCACTGTCATATCATAACGTGGACCTCACTATAGATGCATATTTTTCAATTTTAAATTGACAGCTTGAAGCTATTACAGAATTACTTCCTGTATTACCTACTGTAAACTGTAGTTTTTACTTGTTCATTTTATCACTAATTGCTACAATATCACTTACTGACTGAGTTTTTAACGTTTTTTTGAAGGTACTTGACGAAAGGATTAGCTGAAATCATTTCGGAGGAACCGTTACGACTGCGTTTGACATTTGAGCCGTCAGGCAGGAATGGGGCCGGCGACGAATACTACGCTCTGCCCAAGAATAACGAGTGTGTCGTTTGTGGCTCCAAGCAAGCATTGAGACGCAAGAACATAGTTCCCCTCGAGTACAGAAAATATTTTCCTAGTAAGTTGAACAGGATGCTTTATGAAGCATAGAGAAAATATATCATATCAATTACCCTTGAAATACAGCTTCTTTATGTCATGAACTGAACTTGACATGCTTCAACCATACAGAAAATATAGCATAATAATGGATATAGAATCAAATCAAATTTATTGCCAAATTCATATAGATAATTCACAAAACATGGAAAACAAAATTCAGTTTCATAGATTAGAAATTTACTAACAAAAATACAAAAGCTTTTATTGAAACTAAATAATAATAAAATATATAATATTGGCGTTGCCAGCAAAACAAAGTTTGTGAATGCTAGCAACGAGCATTCAGTAAGCACTCCAATTTGAGAAAATTAGAAAAAAGTAACTGTAGAAACAAAAAAAAAATTAGCAAACACTTCAAACAAAAAATTAGCATTCACTTTCAAAAAAGAAAAAGAAAAAAACATGATAGTGGAGTCGTTCGTAGTATAAACATAAACGTAAATAAAATATTATTCGTTAAACAAATATTCATTTTGATATAATTATCAAGAATTTGAAATTAGTGCAGGATAACATTATATAAATTGAATTCAGTTTGATAGTAGACACTTTCAGATTCAACTTTCAGATAGTAAAGGGGGAAATAATTGGATAAAACATGATAATAACGAATTGATGAATACCTAGAATTAAAATATTTTGACTATAACATTTTCGGTCTTGATCCAGTTCTCAATTTTTGTTTTAAGTGCTTTAGAGGGTTTTATTTTTATAAAATGTTCTGGAATAATATTTATTAGTTTATTTACTATGTAGTTGAATTGTTGTTGTTGTTGTTTCTTAGCACTACAGCCCTGGGTGGGCCTTGGCTTCCTCCGTCACTCGCCTCCACTCGTTCCGGTCATTCGCCATCCCTCTCCATCCACGAATCCCCATTCTATTCAGATCTCCTTCGACATCCTGCAGCCACCTTCTCCTGGGTCTCCCTTTTCTTCTTACTTGGAAAATTTCACCCTCAATCAGTTAGTTGTCTCTGGAGTCTGTTCTGCTCCATTCTCCAGACGTGTCCCAGCCAGCTGATTCTTCGTGATTTGATGAAACGAACTATGTCCTGGTTTTGGAGGATATTGTTTATCTCTCTGTTGCTTCTTATTCTCCATGTTTCATCTTGACGAACTGGTCCAAAAATTCTTCGGATGATTTTCCTTTCAAAGACTCTAAGTGCGGATATATCTGCTACAGTGAATTTCCATGCTTCGCTGCAGTGGCGCTTCGTGGATTTTTGAACTTGTAGGAGTCAAAAAGTATAAGTAGGGCTACAACCCCCCTCCCCAGTATAGTCGCAATGGAAAAGATCACATTGACTTTTTCTGCCATAGACAAATTCAAATGTTGTATGGATGCTGGCATATAAAGGTGCGTACAGATATACGCGCCGCGAACATGAGCAATTCACTTTTAATCAGCTGATTATATCTGTATTTTTAAAGAAACGGTAAGATATAGTTATAAAAAGCTTGGCATCAGCTGATTAAAAGTGAATTGCTATTGCTCATGTTCGCGGCGCGTATATCTGTACGCACCTTTAGGCCTATATAAACACAACATGCAAGTTCACAACTCAAAATGATAAGTTACTCACATCATGGTCTACTTTTAATTTTATTCGATTCGTCGATCCTTCTTTGAAGCAAACATTTTGGTGACAGAGTCGTAGAATTTTGCTTCTGTCATCAATTTCTTGAAATACTGTTCTTCAATACACAGGGAAGCTAGTCCATTGAGTCGATTTTGATGGTTGAATTCCTAGTGTTTTTTTATGCGTTTAAGAGCCGAAAAGGTGCGTTCAGCAGAAGCACTTTGTAGCTGGGATAGTGAGCACTAGATGAATTAGTCTGCTTTTTCAATAAAAAAAAAGTAAATTCGTATGGATTTTGTTGGTGGGGAGTCCCTTGCGGGAAGGTCCCACCGCCTGAATATATAATTTAAGCCGTCAATGGGCCTTACGACTGTCATACTTCAGCCGGGACCGACAGTTTAACGTGCCCATCCGATAACACGGGAGTGATCTGGTTAAAAAACTTTTGGTTATGAGAGGGATTGAACCCGGGATCTCTGTGCTGCTACGCAAGCACTCTATCCACTAGACCACGGATCACTCCTGCTTTTTTAATGAATGTCCCTGTTAAATAATTCACTAAATAGTCATTCAATTTAGAAATGCAGTTAATGAAGGAAGAAGAGGAGTAAATTACGACAACTCAGCCTCCAAACTATTTACATTGAAATATTGTCCGTGTCCGTATGGAGACTTCATTAGGTCTTGCAGAAAGCAGAAACATTGTCGGCAAGTCTATCGATTGGATCAAATATCGATTATTTCGTTTCGATAATCCATGTGGTTGAGGAGCTACTTACGAAGGACCTTATTCAATCATTTATATACGAGTAGTTCCTTCCGCGTCCACTTGGCATGTAGCGCAGCGCTAGTGTCGAATTGTAGGAATAGATTAGACTTCCTACAACGCTACAAGCCTTCTTATGTTGCAAAACCTCACTGCTCCGTATCTTTCAATTCCGTATTTTCTATAATATTTTGATAGGTATTCGCATGCTCCTATAACCTATAGATACACTATGAAGACATTATTATTATTCTGTATCAAAGTGTAGGAACTTCCTCACTTCCTACGTGGAGGATCGCCCTAGCTTCGCTGCCATATGTAACTACTGGCCTGATTACTATTTTATAGAGTTTTATTTTAGTGTCACGTGTTATCAGCTTGGACTTAATTATTTTAACATTTGCAAAATATGCTCTATTACCACTGATTATTCGTTTGCTTATTTCTTCAGACATTTTAATTTCTACATTCAGCTCTGTGCCTAAGTAAACGAAACTGCTCACATTTTCAAACAAGAACTGTCCTATCCTAACTGGTTCATTTCTTCTTCTTCGGGCCTGCGCAATTGACATTAGCATATACTTAGTCTTAGATTCGTTCACCTTAAGTCCTTGTGGCTTTCCTTCCTGCTCTATCTTTAAAAACGTCTCCTTAAGTGTAGCCAGATTCCGGGTCACCAACAAGATATCGTCAGCATAGGCATGAATTTGCTTTGATTTATATATTATTGTGCCTCTTGGGTCCATCTCCCGCATGACCTTGTTCAAAGCCAAGTTGAAGAGAACAGCTGACAGGGCATCTCCCTGTCTGACGCCCTTGACAATGTCAAGACTTCGGCTCAACTTTCCTGCCACTAGAACCCTAGCTTGACTTCTCATAAATGTCATTTTTGTCAGCATTATAAGCTTCTTTGGCAAACCATAGCTCTCAAGTGCATCTAGCAGCTTATTCCTATCTATTGAGTCGAATGCTTGCTTATAATCAATAAATAGCATGTGTAGATCTATGTTAAATTCATAACTTTTTTCCATTGTCTGTCTAACATTGAATATCTGATCAGTGGTACTTCTTCCAGGTCTAAAGCCGCACTGGTATTCTCCTATAATATTCTCCGCATACGCACTTATTCTTTGCAGGAGGACTGAGGTGAAGATTTTGTATGCCACATTTAAGAGTGTGATGCCTCGATAATTTTTACAATCTAGTTTGTCCCCTTTCTTCAGTATTGGGCATATAATTCCATTGTTCCATTCTGAGGGCATTGTCTCTCTTTCCCATATCATCATTATCAATTTATGGAGCATGCTGTTCAATTTTTTCCCGCCATACTTCCATAGTTCAGCTGGTATGACATCACCACCGGGAGCCCTATTGTTACTTTGCCTCCTAACGGCCTGCTCCACTTCCTCTAGAGTTGGACTTTCCACTTCAATTTCGGCAGTTTGGTACTTTGGTGCCCACTCCTCATTCACCTCGTCATCTCCCCGAAGAATCTCTTCAAAAAACTCAGCCCATCTGTTCAGAACCTCACCTTCCTCTGTCAGAAGAGAGCCATTCTCACCCTTGCATATATTGATTCTTGGCTGGAATCCCTTACTCAACTTTCTTACTGCTTCGTAGAATTTTCTAACCTCATTTTGACTTTTCAGCCTCTCTATTTTCTCCATCTCCTTCTTCAGAAAATCCCTTTTCTTACCTCTGATGAGTTTCTTTGCTTCTCTTCTGCTTTCTTTATACTTTTCATGGGCAAGTCTTGTTTTTCTCTGCATTGCAACCAGTCTGTCTTGATTTCTAATTTTCACTGCTTGTAGACATTCATCATGAAACCATTCAGCATTTTTGACCTTTTTCTTTTTTCCGATTACTTTTTCTGCCACATCTTTGATTACATTACTCATGTCAGACCATGTCATATCTATATCCATATCCATTCTTTCATTGTTTTCAAAATGTCTCTTCAATTCTTGTTGGTATTCATTTCTTTTCCCTTCATCTTCCAGCTTTTCCAGGTCCCATTTCTCTCTTCTAGGTCCGCTCTGATTCCCTACTAGCGATATCCTCTCCAGTATCATAGCTCTGACCATAAAGTGGTCCGACTCACAGCTTGGGCCTCTCAGTGCTCTCACATCCAGTAGAGATGTAGTTTGCCTTTTAGACACCAGAATGTGGTCGATCTGGTTAGTATTTTGGGTTCCAGGCACTTTCCATGTTCCTTTATGTATTTCTTTGTGCTGGAACTTGGTACTTGCAACGAAAAGATCTTGTTCTGCTGCAAACTGTGCTAGATATCTTCCATTTTCATTTGTCTCATCATGCATTGAGCACCTTCCTGCTATTCCTGCCAGGAAATCTTCCTTCCCTAATTTTCCATTGAAGTCTCCTGTTGCAAGTAACAAGTGATGCCTTGATACCCTTTCGCACAGTTTGCTCATATTGTCATAAAAAGCATTCTTGTCTTCATTTGGTGCTTCATTTGTGGGTGCATATGCCGATATAATAGATATATTCCTGAAGCGCCCCTTCAATGTAATTCTACATAATCTTTCATCACATGGCTCAAAAGAAATGAAGCTCTTTCTGACCTTTGCATTTATGAGGAACCCTGTTCCTGCTTGCCCCCCCGTTCTCTTGTCTGGACCGCTATAGAAGAGAGAATATCCTTTCTTATCGATTCTTCCATCTCCACACCACCGAGTCTCTTGTAGTGCTAAAACATCAATCTTAAACTTTTCACACTCATTTGCTATCTCTGTCATCTTACCAGGCTGCAGCATTGTCCTAACATTCCATGTTGCTACATTCAATACATACTTCCGTTTTGTTTTCCTTAGTCCATTTCTTTTTCCTTTATAATTTTCCGAAATTCCGTCCGACATCCGAGGCTTGTTTGAAGGATTCACAGCAACTTGAGTTTTTACTGGGTGGAGCAGCTAACACCACGCCAAACCCCCAACCTGGAGGACCAGGGTCGTTTGTTTAGAGTCGCCTTCTCCTAGGCACTTGCTTTCGCTGCAGCTTTCAGAGTGTAACCTACCCTGGATTTCATTTGGGTTTACTCCCTAGGCTCATCCGCCCTCTCCGCCGTTGGGATTGCTCCTCATCCGCCTTCGAGACCGTTGGCCGGTTTGCGATAGTTGAATTGTCTTCTACATATAGTTAAGTCAGTTCGAGGAACAATATATCTGTTTGCAGATCTGAAAATATAATTAGTTTGATGCAGTGTAAAGATATCGATTTATCTATATGATAGAATAGAATAGTTTTATTGATCAACAAATATATAAATATACGTCTCGTCAAATAAATGACTTTCGCTCTGCTCTGCAATCGAACGTCACTCGAGCAGATCGATTGATGATCGACCGGGGAACAAGAGTGGAAAACGAGAGAAGAGCTAACATCTCCCGTAACGTTCATGATCGGAGCGTGGGCGGAGCGATTGCGGAGCAAGGGCGGATCGTGCGCGGAGCTTGTTGGAGGCGCGTATATCTGTACGCAACTTAAGATAAAATAAAACAAACATAAGATAACATGAAACAGCATGAGATAACATAGAAGAACATTTGGTATATCAAGACTAGATTAAAATTGACTCATTATATGGTCTCAAATTCGCTGTCAAGGTATTCCTCTAAGCAAGGTATAGAACACCCTAGTTTTTAATATCTCCTTCACCTTCTCCTTCTATCACGGAGGGCAATTTATTGAAAAGTACGAACCGTTGATATCTATTGCTCTTGTAGGATTTGTGCAATCTTATGACGGGCTTTACCAAATCGAACTTTTTCCTAGTGTCATGTTCATGAGATTCATATTGTTTAATAAAATATTTTTTCATTTTTTTTTTCAATAAAAACCACATTTCTTGGAAATGTACATACTAGCCAGGGTCATGATGTCTAATAATTTAATAGCTATCCATATCCATGTATGAAGATATTCCATGGTTTGAGGCGTTTATGTACCAAATTTCTCTGTGCCGATAGTGCACCTAGTTCTTCGTCATAAATCTATGTAACACTGGTAGTCTCTAATACTGTGCCGTTCTTAGACTGGCCACTAACGGTAGAACATGCATGATATACATGTTTATCATGCACATACACCTGTTTATCATCAGCGAGAGGCTTCCAACATAAATTAAACAACCAATAACAATAAATAAACCACTGAAAATTTTCAAATTATAATAAAAATAATTTGACCTCAAATAGAGCAGCGAAGGGCAGGGCATGTGGAGCGGATGCCAGACACTCGGTCTCCCAGAAAAATATAATATATGGGACAACCAGGAGGCAGAAGACCATTGGGAAAGCCAAGACTGAGATGGGTGGATGGCATCTCAAAGGATGCTGCAGAACTTCTTCGCATCAGGAATTGGAGAAGGGATGCAAGAGATCGTGATTGATGGAGGCGCAGTATTGAGGAGGCCAGGGCTCGATTTAGGCTGTAGCGCCATCAAAGAAGAAGAAGAAGAAGAAGCAACAAAAATCGGAGATACAAAAACCTAACCTCAAAAAATTTTGCTGGAAGCGTTTCGCTGTGAAGACAACAATGTATGACGACTGTGTATGATGCATGTTCTAACGTTAGTGGCCGGCCTTAAGACTCTCATCCGGCCAAGACAGTAATAATCAACAATAGTCAAAAGTAATTCACAATAATCGGCTTGAACAAACAGTGAAATTTGGAACATGAACGTCATATACCAAGGAAGATCTTCTTATACTACTATTTCCCTGTGGTTGAGTTCATGAGTATAGTGACTTCATTACATGATAAAGCTGAATTTCAAGGAACCATGAAGCATGACATATAGTAGTAATTAATATTAATGTTTTCCAATGTTTGTCGAATTCGCTGACTATAAAAATCCGAAATTCATTTATTTCGAATAATCAACTATTTATTATTAAAATTTATGGTTATAAAATAGAAGAATCTCTTTATGCCTAGTAAAGGAACTAGTTATGCCTAAAATCACTTCACTTATATGGGCTACTTGATTTAAATTAATAAAAACAATATAAAAACTTGTAGTAACCTTTATTGAAAACTTTAAAATATTTGTTAGAAAAATATTTTGAAGTTTTTAATAAAGGGTACTACACGTTGTTATATTGTTTGTATTAATTAGTTATGCCTAGTATAATCAGGTTGATTTTATGAATGATTCATTGGCTCTGATTATGTTTTTTTTTTTTTTGCTTTTTGCAGTAAAAATGAAAGATCATTGTTCCCATGACGTACTTCTTCTGTGCTTTGAGTGTCACATTCGCAACTCGCATTATGAACAGGAACTGAAGAATTCACTGGCTGCCGAATGCAATGCCCCTCTTTCAAATACAAAAGAGAATCGACAGGTAACACATAATTTGAAATCTTTAAAAACTTGAATCCAAACTACAAATTTGAACTACACATCAAAATCAAATTCATTGTTCCATTCCCATACAATATGATCAATTAGTATATTTCATTTAATCCACTGACCTCCTACAAAAGGGGTATAGGCTTATGGATTTGTCAAATTTATACCACAAGAAAATGTGTGCTATCATCTTAAACCTCCAACTTGAGGTTTGTAATATTCATTGAATTCCTCAACTGAATATGCACCAATTGACAGCAGCTCCCTTCTCAATAAAATTCTAAATTTCTTCCCTGATAATTCTTTAAGTGGGTTGGCAACAGGTTGTACATTCGAATACCTGAGCTCCGTACACCTCGTTCATACATGCTCTACCGGTGCGCATTCTCTCTCAAGTTACTTCTATACCTGGTCGAGTATCTATGAAATGCTTCACCTGTGTTAAATTCGTTAATATGTTTTTATGAAGCAGATTGTATCAAAAATATAAATGCTTGGGTGTGGAAGAATTTCAAGATCTCTGAAGTCAGGCCGACAACTTGTTCGTATTGATTCCCCAATCATCACCCTCAAGGCCCACTTCTGTAATCTGAACACCTCCAACACACCACTAGAATTCCCCCAGAAAATAATTCCGTGAATTAGGAGCGAGTGGAAGATTAGAATAAAGATGAATATTTAATATAATTCAAATAAAAATCACCACCAGCAAAAGTACAACTTGCTGGCTAGTGGGAGTCCACCCTAATGCCAGCGCCACACTCTCGGCAAGTCGCTTGCCAAGCGGCTCGCTGTATACAACTATACGGGCGGTGGAGGCGAGCATAATCACATCAAAAGCGGTGAATTGATTGCATCCATAATTGAAGGCGAGGGGTGACATAGTAGGCATCCACACTCTCGCGCTCGTCGGCATTCTTTTTGTATGTACTGTACTTGGCAAGAGTTTGGAAGCAACATCCTATATCAAGCGAGCAATTTCTGTATATATATTCTTATATTTATCTGGTTATGTGGTTATTTATTTCCAACGGATCACGAAAACGGCTCTAACGATTTTCACGAAATTTGGAACATAGTAGGTTTATGGTATAAAAATTCGATTGCACTAGGTCTCATCCCTGGAAAAACTGGTTGAAGGACATTAAAAGGATAATTCATCCTTGGAAAAACAGCTGAGACTTTCGTCGTCTGTGAATAATAAAAGTGAGTGATTGAGTGCATCTGTAGAAAATTAAAATATCTCATCCCCGAAATTAAAAAACTGACGTATAGCCAGCTGTAAAATAGAAACATGACCATCCCCATAGTAAAAAATATTAGTCCTTCTCCAATCATTTTAAAGAATTGGGTTTTGTTTATCAATAAATAAATAAGCTCGGTACCCCGATATTAATACTAAATTTAACATTTGAATACTAAGCAAAAACGAAAATAGCTAGTAACACCCTCGGTATAAAAGTTTTTGTTCATGTTTTTATTGGACAAGGCAAAGAAATACATTGTTTGGACCAGAAACAAGCAAACCTCTCCTATTTACTCTTTACTCAACAAATGGTTCTTATTTTGTAACTCCATCGTTGGAATTTAAAAAATAAGTGAATTTAAAATGAATCAAAATTATCAACTATCCTATGGTACATCTGAAAAATCTAAGGGCCGGTTTCCGACCTCTGGATCTATAAGTTCTGGACATACAGAGTCCAGGACTCAAATAAGCTCTCGGGTCTAAATTGACTTTCTGAGTCACGATTTTATCTTCTAAACTCCGGAGTCTATCAAGTTCTCGACTTATTTTGAGTCCAGGACTTAAACGCAGTAGACATGAGGGAAATTCACAATATTTTGCTGTTGTATTGTTGGCATTATAGCAAAACGAAACAGCTGATTGCAGCGGGACAATTCAAATGAGCATGCTCTCCAAACTATTTTGTAAAAATACGTTTCGATTTCTTTGTAGGCCTATTCGAAGCAAAACCTTTGAAAGGTGAATGAATAAACATTTCATTTTACGTTATGCTGTTATTGATCATTGATCCTAACCAGTGATTTTGGAATAAAAATTCATTAGGCTATTTAGTTTGAAACGTATTTGTTTTGAAAAAAAACTGGAGTAATAATTAATTATTGTTATTATTAATATGTTGAATATGACATTGATTAATAACATTCAGATTGGAATATAAATTCCAAAGCAATCCTTGTATTATTTTGCTTGAACATTTTTAGGTTATGTCATAAAATGAGGTTGGTTTTTTACGCATAATTCTGATACAATTATATTCCAAAATGAACTTGCAAACTATAAATTATTAATTTATATGGACTAATCCAAATAATTTAGGTATTCCATGACATCTATTTTGGCTTTTTATCTACTCCAAAACAATAACTGAATTGTGTTTGCTCAGTTAAGTCTAGAACTTGAATTTAAACCCTACCTCAGTCGAGGGTCTAAAATCACGCTGTTTCAAGTCCTGGTCTTAATGATTTTTGATAAATCCTTGACTCGGAAAGAGGCGAGAATCTAATTCAAGTCCTGGACTCTAATTCAAGCCCTTCACTCAGAAAGCGAAATTGTAAACTCCAGGGTCTAACATGATCTATAAACTCCAGAGTCTATTTAAGTCCTCAACTACGTTAACGCTCTGATTCGGAAAGCCAATTTTCTGACTCCAGAGTTTAAAGCCAGTTAAAGTCTAGAACTTAGCTAAATCCCGAGCTCGGAAACCGGCTGTAAATGATTCAATTTTTTTTTTCAATTCAAAAAAGATTTTATTTCAAAGAAACATAATAAAAAAGAAACATAATAAAAAAACAAATTCCAGCTGTACAAAATAATCATACACTTGACAATGAATAAGGTACACTGAAAAGAGTCTTAAATTAAATACAAATTAATATGAATAGGAAATAAAATTTTCGCATAGGCAACTGCCTGTGTGCGAAAATGAGTCCAAGGTAGGTATCTTTATTGGTTACTCTTGTACAATATGTACTTATTAACTTATCAACTTATTATTTTTTACTCATTTACTAATAACTACAAAAATGATAAAAAATTAAATGAAGGAAAGAAATAAGCCCCAATCCCCAACCGTTCCCTATCAAAAATTGTATTCGTAAATAATTTAATAATTATTTACGAATGATAATACTGTATATATACATGTATATATACTGTATATATGTACATGATAATACTGTACTCTACATAACTTTGTACTAATCTTGAACTTGGTAATTTAATTTTTGATAACAGTTTGTTCTAGGCTACTGTATCAAGAAGTCACTTTCGTTCATCTCACGACGTTCTTTCCTTTCTTAGAATGTGGCTGTCTAATCTCTGTTATGCAAATTCAGTAGAAAATACGATGATGATGATTAATAATTGTACCGTAATTTGGTTTTGTAGAGATTGGAATTACCTGATATAATGGCTGTTCGGTCAGCTGCTAGAGCTCTATTGAAAGGAGATCGCATACCCGAACCGAGGAAACAAGAATTGAGAAGCGTCGTCACCAACTATTTGAGAAGGAAAGATGATCAAGTGCCCGAATTGAATGATCAATTATTGAATGAACTCGGTCAAACTTGCTACTGGTAATATTTTTTTCTTCTTTTTTATTATTATTTTTTTAATACTAGTATTTATTTTGAAATGAAAATACGCTTGAAAGTTTTGATAATTCATTATACAGGGTGTTTACGAACTCCCTACCAATGCTCTAGGGCATTGTTCCTGGGAAAAAACATATCTAAATATCATGTTTAAATTGTCCGGAAGTCTTCAGTTACTCACACAGCGGTCATTTTGCTTTTTTCACTTTTTTTCAAATACTTAATGGTTGAACATACGAAATTGAAACATTGCATGATCATTTATAACAACTAGACAAAGCTACAAAAAATTATGATAATTTTTTAAATTCATAAAACAAAATGGCGGCCATTTTTAATTATGTTTCTCAAATAACTCAGAAACCGTTTGTTTTACAAAAAATATATAATAATAACGTTTCTAGTAAATTGAATTACCTGTCGATTGGTACCTGATTTTTTAAGATTCGATCAATATAAACTGACATATGGCAGTATTAGTGATAGGACACTGCTGGAGGTTAGTTGCAGTGCATGCTAAGGCATGCTGATAGAGTCGCCTCTAAGATGCAAAAATCTTGTATGTTAATTGTAAGCGATTCTAGGTCATTTCAAACAATAAAATAGCGTTACATAAACCTCTAAAGATGGGTCACCAACCTCTAAAGCTGCCATATCTCATTTAATATTAGTCCAGTCTTGAAACATCTGGTACCAATCGATATGCAATTAAATTTACTAAAAAAGTTGTTTTAGTAAAGTTTTTATAAAAATAACGGGTTCTGATTTATTTAAGAATGACGATTTCAAATGGCCGCAATTTTGTTTTATGAATTTGAAAAATTATCATATTTTTTGTAGCTTAGTCTAGTTGTTGTAAATGATCATGCAAAGTTTCAATTGTGTATGTTCAACCATTATTTAGAAAAAAAGTGAAAAAAGCAAAATGGCCTCTGTGTGAGTAACTGAAGACTTCCGGACAATTCAAATATGATATTTTGTTTTTTTTTTCACCCAGGAACAATGCCCTAGAGTATTGGAAGGGAGTTCGTAAACACTCTGTAGAATTGCACAATATCATAGAGAAACATTAGCGTAAGTAGATATCCCACGGTATAGGGAGTTTATGTCGCAACTTTTACTGTTATCTCAAGCCGATAATCCACGTATTTCTTTACTTTGAAGCTATGTGACGCTGGTAGTCTCTCATATTGTGCCATTCGTACACTCTCACCCGGCCAAAACAGTAAGAATCTATAATAATCGTCAGTAATCGGCTTGAGATAACAGTAAAAGTTGCGACATAAACGCCCTTTACCATGGGATATCTACTTACCGGTACGCTATTTTTTCTCTATGATAATATCAACTGAGATACTAGACATTTTTTGTAGATTATTTCAACTTACTGTATAAGAAGTGTCTGCACTGTAGAACAAGTAGGTAACTATCCATGGAAACTCCCGCTTGTTATGATTCAGCATTACTGTCTTACTTATACGACTTATTTTGGAAATAATAATTTATATTATTACACCATATTGCATTATTTACTTAATTCATGTTTTACCGTATCCACACTATCGCCCAATGCATACAAATGACGACGAGCGCGAGAGTGTGGATTGCTGCTTTGCCAGCGCTCGCCTTTGTTGGCCTACGCTTGCCATCACTCCGATTTTTGTCCAAGCTTACCAGCTTGACCAGCGACTTTGCTATAGTGTGGACTATCGCCAAGTTATGTAAATGTAGTTGGTTATTTAGTTATGTTATGTAGTGGTTTATCCCAACTCCACTAAGTAAAGGATATTTCATGCTAATTTATAAGAATTTGAACATTTAATAATTATTCCTGAATCGTCACGTCTTGGAAAATTTGTAAACTTAATTCAAAATGTTTTAGTCGCATCCTCTCATTCCCTATTGGCCTTCACATGTAAATTATTATATTCTTCAGCTCAGTGTATAATTTTAATTGCAATAAATTTTAATAATGGGGCTTGTTTTGCTTTTTCTTGAATATTGTACTTTTGTTAATGAGAAACAATAAATTCTATTCTATTCTATTCAACAACCAAGTATAACCATGTAATAAATGAGTTACTGTACTTTAAAATTTACGTTAATTTACGTAACACTTGTAATTAATAAGGACTAGATGTCAATTTTGTGATAATTAGGCTCATATTAGGAAAGGACTTTAGCACTCTGTGATAATTAGGTTCACAATTGGAAAGGATTATATTAGGAAAGGAACAGTTTTGAGCTTTAAGCCTGTTGCTCCTTTCCCAATCATTCATAATGAGTCAAGAATTATATTGTACCTATGAATGTATAAATATTCATTACTAGAACACCAGGTTGATTGAGAGACCAGTGAGACTACAGTCACTGTCAGTACTGTGCAGTAGTGTAATAGCAGTAATTCGGTTCAATGCTCTGCTATGATTCTAGGACAGTAGTGGCTGAGATCGGGTAACCCTAGTCTATAGTGAGGTCCCCATTATAATGACAGTATTTGATTAACATTGGTGCTACTATCCTTGTCTACAATTCGACAATGCAGATAGCGCTATCCTTTTATAGCTCCGCAACGTTGCCAGATCGGTTTTTAACAATGTTTAAATATAATTAACAAAATATTCAATCTCAATTATGAAAATTTATCATTTAATCATTGAAAAATATTTCTTTCTTAAACGAATATAATATAATTATTTTAAACTAGAATGAACTGTTAATATTACATCAGATAATATACCGATATCAGCTACCCTCTACAGTAAGCAGTGACAAGGCAGAGAATCGGCAACGCTCTTCTCCTATCTTTCTCCTCCACTGCCATTATAACGTGGACCTCACTATAGTGTCATAACTATGTCTCGCGACTCGCTCGGACACCACTGTTCTAGCTCCCAATTTGATAGCCATCATTTGTCTTCATCAATAAGTAAAATCTTAGATATTGCTTGCATTATTTTGTCATTATTTCTAATGAAAGTTATTCAATTCTTTTTCTAGGGTGAAAAATGAGGATTATAATCCACACGGATTGAAGGTAGTCGACTGTTACAAGGACAGATTTAGTAATCCTATTGAGGGCTTACGAGTATTGGAGAAAATGTGGAGAAGAAATTTTGTCGATAACATGCAACCGGAGTTTCTGCCCCAATTATGGTCAATCAATTACGAACACAATCAACGTTTATTTTGAGTACTTTTTCTACTAGGTAATAAATTAGTATGTGTTTCAATTGATAATGGTTTTATATTTAGTTGAATAAAACTTTCTATCTTATTCAAAAATATTTTCATTTTCTATCAAATTCAATTTTCATTTGAGTTTCTAAATTTGTTCCTCATTTTATACATTGTTCTGATTCCTGAAATTCCAGAATGAGAATGACAGCAAAATGTTTTATAGTATACAACAAAATTTTTAATGAGTAATAACATATACCGTGAAGAAACAAAAATAAATGAAACCCATCCTTCTTTGAAGATCAATTAATACTCATTGTAGACTATTTAATTAAAATGATCCTCAATTTAAAAGTGGTCACTGTTTGAATCTGCCATCTAAATAGTGTTTTGTGTTTGTAATGTATTGAAATTGAATTTTATGACGCCATCAAAGTGTGAGTAATGAATTAAGCCAATATCTACTATTACTTCAGTCCCCACAACTAATTAATGACGTCATAACATGTAGATTGATTCTTCCTAGAATAATTTATAGTAGTTACACTTTCTACTAGCTTATCAGTGTATGATCTCTAACTTTTCTAACTGTATCGATTTTTATTGCGTGAAATACTATCTAAATTCCAGATTAAAGACGTTTGTATATTTATTTAATAGAAATTGTATTGAAATAAAAAACTTTATTCCAAAAATGTAATAACTTCTCAATACTTTCAGCTTGATAGACATATTCGATTTAGTGATAGAGCTATTGATTAATTCATCAACCAAAAATACTTGATAATAGCCTGTATCAGAATCAAAAGGTAAGCCAAATTAGATGTAACTCTTTTTTAGGAATAAAGAGGCTCCCACAGACTTGATCACAATAAATCTGTGGTACAAAGAAACCCATTAGGAGAATGTTTTTCAGTTAGGTAAAACCTTTAATCTTAAGATGTTATGGACAGTTTGAACACTTGCATTCACTTTTTAATTTATTAATTCAACTGTTCTTCCAAACTCTATACACTGTCATTTCACATTTTATTTACCGGTACACTGTTCTTTCACACTTTAATTAAATTTTCCTCTCACACTTTATTTACACTGTTCTATTACACTTCATGTAAACTGTTGTTTTGTAGGATTGACGTTCTTTCTTCTTATCGCTTGTATTCTTGTAAACATTTTCTTTTCAAAGTTTAATATCTCGGAAAAGAGAATACAGAAACTTTTGGAGTCTTGTTACAAATCCCGCGACAATTGGGTACACAACAACAGAATCCCATGATTTAAAACCCCCAAATTCACCATTACTTTTCACAAACGAATATTAGAAGAATGATAAACACACCATATTCATTGAAATGGAAGACCGTGAAAATAGAATTCGTAGTTGGAACTTTGTTGGTTACCATATCAGATGTGATAACAAGTATCAGCGCTCTTATTTCGCTTGCCTATCGCCAGTAGATTATCGTAGTAGTCATTTACATGCGAGGACGTCAAAGTTCATCATAGCTTCATTTGTGGGGCCTGAAGTAATAGTAGGTATTGATGAAGCAGAAAGTATTAGGCTCAACTCACACTTACGCGACTCAGGTCAAGAAGAGACTCGACTCTAGTTGAGAGCATGTGTTTCCAAATCATGTATAACTTACCTATGTCTTCAGCAAATATGAAGAGTACTTTGTCTTCATAATCTCAGCATGTATCTGTATGTAAAACACCTATGTATACACTAATCACATCAGAACTTAACCTAGCGCCGCAGTGCAGGATGGTTTCTCACGGCTTGGCGTTGTTGTCATTTGAGATGGGTGTCTGGCTTGGAAGTGTTTCGGCCGCATTGCAGGATCACTGTTAACGGTTGCCGGAAGATCATCAGCTGGTTTTTTTTTCGTTATTTTTCGTGATCGATAAATTCTGATTGCAGATTCGTTCTCAGCGACCCCAAGTTTAGCCTGAAGGCTCAGAATGTCAACAATGTTTTTAAATAATTAAAAATCATCATGAAAAGTCATTAATATGGTAGTACCCCACGTTTCTGGAAACTTTTTACTGGTGACTGAAGTTTATAGGCAACACAAAAATCAAAATAATCGTGAGAAAGAAAACTGCTGCTCCATTGTTCTATTGTCTCGGCTGCTTGGCTGAGCCTGGCTGGAGGGATCAAATAACCGACTGGATTGATCTTTCGTCTGTCCGCTAGGCGGAACTACGCCGACCATTGCTGGGTGGAAGATGTTACTGCGGCCGCTCGCATTTCCACCAACGCTGCTATTATTTGCTGTCTCAGCGCCTAGTCCGAGTCAGACAAGCATCCAGCCTGCACTGCGGAGCTAGGTTTAGGTATGGTTTAAAAGTAGCCCAGTTTGACGACGTGCAACTTTGACACCGGCTGACAAAATCTGAGGAGTGCCAGTTTGTCGTTGCATGCACCGCTAAACTTGCACTCTAAGGAATGCAGCCCACTTTGTCGGCGTTCAACTGTGGTTCCGACTGACAAAATCTGAGGAGTGCCAGTTGCACTCTCAAGAGTTTGTGTCTTCTATCGATTATCAGAGAGAGATTGATGGGAGGCGCTTCATGGCTTGATAACAGATTGGAGATTATCATCAAAAATTACAAGATAAAAGTCCAAATAGCAATAACATACTAGTAGTTCTGTGAACAGTAGACCTCACGCAGTATTCTCATCCACAAGTACCTGATGTCAACTGTTTTAAATGTTAACAAAATCAGTTCACGTTTGAATTTGTATTCCATAATTTATAAATATTTATGTTAATTTAAACAATGAATAGAATATATTTCTATTCCAGAATTTATATAATATTCATCCAGTTCCGTGATAATCTTTCCATCTAATGAAAATTAATTTTTTTAATCAAAAATATTATAATTTCTTCAGCATTATTTAGTTCATTTGATTATTTTTAATCACCTATCAACTTGAATGAGTTTTTTCGAATGTGAGAATATTGATACTGATGGACACGCATAATAATACCATGACTGCAAAACAAAATATTGAAACCCAAGAACTTAAAGCTGCGATTAGACCAAATTTATTAAAAAAATGTTAATAACTCAATCCTTATAGATTATATTAGATTGAACATAACTTATCATACACATGATGAACATGTGTGTTTGTCAACTTGCGTTCAATCTAATAGAATCTATAAGGATTAAGTTATTAACATTTTGTTAATAACTTTTGTGTAAACCCAGCTTAAAGATTCATACCTCTTCAAGGTCTTTGATTGATACTATATACCTTACTAGCCGTCAGGCTCGCTTCGCTCGCCATATCCGTCTAGCCAGGGGGCTCCGCCCCCTGGACCCCGACTGGATCGTCCAAGGGTGAGATCAGCAGGCTCGCTTCGCTCGCCTGCATTTTTCATTTGAGCATTTTTATCATATGTTAGGACAATCCAGTCGGGGGTCCAGACTAAACGCCTGGCTAAACGGATATGGCGAGCGAAGCGAGCCTGACGGCTAGTAATATAATATTCCCAGGATTGAAGTAGCAGTACCCAATCAATTTTTCCGCGATAAATGCATTTAAATCTTCAACTTGGTGCCAACCTAACAAAGTCAACTCAACTTAATGCCAACCTGACAAAATTATTAATTTAGTTGCCAGTTAACAACTGTTTCGAAGAGGTACTCTATCTAGATTATAGTTCTATAGTAACATATGATATGGAAATTTCAATTATAATTAAGAGATTGGGAGAAGAAGAATATACATGCTAAAAGACGAACTTTAAACCCTTAAAAAAAACCCTTAGAGTTAAAATATTGCCAAAAGATTTCTTAGTGCGCCTCTAAAGGGCCAACTGAACATACCTACCAAATTTGAACGTTTTTGGTCCGGTAGATTTTCAGTTATATGCGAGTGAGTGAGTGCCATTTCGCTTTTATATATATAGAAGAATACAAATACAGTAATAGACTGGCTTCTCCACACATCTGTGTAATCACTTGTCAGCTGATTTATGATGAATAATTCTATAGTCTGATTTTTACTCTTATATTGGCGTATGAAGGAGGCTCATTTTTCCTTTTACATTATCGTTGAATAGCAAAATCTCCAAAAATCTTGTATATACGTCGACGCGCAATTAAAAAAGGAACACCTGTCAAATTTCATGAAAATCTATTACCGCGTTTCGCCGTAAATGCGCAACATTTAAACATTAAGAGAAATGCCAAACCGTCGACTTGAATCTTAGACCTCACTTCGTTCGGTCAATTATTCAAAATTTAAATTTTTTTCATTTGTCAATATTATGTTTAATCTCTTTTACTTATTGAAATTTAAATTTTTACAATAGTTTATTGTTAAATATTATACTTTCTGTACCAGTACAAATTCAGACTGAAGACAACTCAAATCTGAGTTGCTCGAACACAAATATTTTATTATTTTGAAAGTTCATTTTTATGAAATCTTTAACACCCTCTGTGTTTAAAGGGGGAGTCCAAAAGGGTGAGTCGTGGATCGGGCTTGTAGGCCCCATCCGGTGAGTTGGGCTCGGAAGAAAATCACCACTAATGTGTTTCAACTTCCAGAGTCCAGATCGTGTAATTTTCAGGGTCAGCTAGAGGTCTCCCACGTTGATTTATTATCCATATCAGATAGAACTCATCTAATCTTTAAATTTTAATCAATAGTCTTCATTTGACAGGACTCCTTATTCTCTAGAGTAGCCTATTTGCTTTGCTAAAATTTGATACTTCTTGAGAATTAGAATTAGAAGACTTAAGTTTATGATTGTTTTCTGATGTTTGAGATAACTTTCCCAAAGAGTAAGGCAAGATACTTTTTTATTGTAATTATTTTTATATCTTTCCATCTCTATATATCTTATTTATTACATCTACAATGAAATATGCATAAGTGTTATGAAGGGTCTGTTTCATAGAATTCAAATGTCTTACATTACAGAATAATCACCAATAAAATTCATTCATAAAATATAATTAGAATCATATTATAATAAGACTCACTGCTCCTAAGCAGTAAAATCAAATATTCAAGTAACATAAGACCTTGTAAGTTTTAAGAGAAAGGCGCCACTTTAGGTTGGAGTCGTCCAGTGACCATTGTTTCCAATATTTGATACTTCTTGCACCAACATACTACAGAGTAGATCTAGTAGACTTCATAAATGAGCTTCAAAGATACAGTACAACTGGCAACTGTATAGGCTATTAAGCTACCTAAATTTTGAATATTGTTCCAAAAAGGGAGGGATTGCAGAAACTATGAAAGCAAATTAGTCAAGTGTTTATGGCAGGTGATTAGTTCTATAGATGTGTAGTCCATCTGACATGGGTCAATGCACAGACAAGTAAGAGTAAAACCCTCTTATGAGGAGTTGAAATACAGTGTTGTATGTCAAAAGGTAGGGTATTCGACCAATAACTCATCCTGAGAGTAACAGCATTATATCAACAATAATCTCCAACTTATTGAAGGGTACCCATACATATGACTCACTCTGTATAATAGAGCATAAGGATTTATTTTTCTTCAGTAAGTTTAATCTATGTTAATACAAATGAATACGGCATTGTCATCCATTTCTGACCTATGTTTCAAATTTCAAGTCTAATAAGTACGAAAATATAAACATTTTCTTAATAACTTTGGTGTAAACGCAGCTTAAGAACGTTATAAAAAGAAACAGACTTTTTTGAAAAAAATATATTTTGACAAGATAATTTTCTATCAAAAGGGTGCATTCTATTATGAATGTAGCCTACACTCGCCAGATGGCTTGCTTCACTCACCTTATAAAGTCCAGCCAGCATTACACCTATGAGGGGGGAGTGGTTGTAGAAGTTTTCTTTATTATAATACAGTAGTTTCGACACATTGATGATCACTTGAAGCATGCTGTGGTTACTTCTCTTGATATTTGCCCACATCACTTTTATTGTAAAGTGTACTGTAAATAAAAGTCATTTATCTAATTATTATTCAACAAAAATCCTAAATGAATGCTGTAAATCACCCCGAAGACCTCTGTTACTGCAGACATTGACAACAGGGTTAACAGCTAGATGGAAATTCGATGAGAACTACTATCCAAAAATTATCTATTCCCAAAACGTTTCCATGTTTTTTTGTCCAATTTGGTGGATTACTTTGTCTATTTTGTTCATAATTTATTATTTCATGTTTTTCAAATTAATTTCTCAATTTAATTAAGCATTTTTTGCCTACCTTGAGTACAATCGACAGAATCTTAGTTCTCAGCCACAGAATAAGATATAGCATATTGAAGGACTCATTCTGAAAAGTCCAAAGTCTGTATTGTGAGTTCAAAACACATTCCAGTGTGAGAGCCTGTAGGCTATTTATAATAAAAATTGCAGTTCCTTCTCAATTAATAAAAACATCTAATTGAAGTTCTATCAGTCAGTGATCCTGTTGTCCATGGAGTCACTCAGTCACAGCCTCGAATGGACAAATGAGTTATCACTCCTGAAGAAATGATTTGTTGGAATTCTCAAATTAGGGGCCCTCTCCTTTTTATAATTATAAATAATTATTCATAATTTATCATGTATAACTTACCTATGTCTTCAGCAAATATGAAGAGTACTTTGTCTTCATAATCTCAGCATGTATCTGTATGTAAAACACCCATGTATGATACACTATAGTGAGGTCCACGTTATAATGACAGTATTTGATCAAATTTGGTTTTGCTAACCTTGTCTTTGTCTATCATTCGACAAAGCCAGTGGTACTGTCCTTTTCTAGGTCCACAACCATGCCAATTATGTTTTTGACGGTGTAGAAATAAAATTAATTAATGCAGAGAATCGGCATCGCTATTCTTCTATCTTTATCCACTACCATTTTAACGTGGACCTCACTATAATCACATCAGAACTTAGGCATGATTTAAAAGTAGCCAGTTTGACGGCGTGCATTTTTGGCATTAGCCCAGTTTATCATCGTCCCGGCAGTGACACGTGGTACCTTGTTTTGTTGTCTTTTGTTTAGCGTGTGGATGTGGACGTCGTGGTTGATCAAATGTAGGTTAAGTTTAAAGTGTAAATTTTAAAGGAAAAGTTTCATATTTCATAATAGCCTATTTTGTGTTGTTCTTCTAAATTTTTAGTACAATTCATAAAATTCACTTTTTTATCGATAATAATTTATCGTTAGTAAAGCTTCTACAAGTTTTTAAGCATGTTTTGTTATTAAAAATCCTAGCAGCGTTGGTTGCGTTACTTCTCATTATTCAAATAATGTATTGAACGTTTCGTCTTTTAATTTGGACATCAATTTCCTAGTATGCAAAACTTTTTTAGTAGTTTGCTCAATATACTATTTCCTAGTAAGCAAAATACTAAAATAGTAAATTATTATCAATTTTCTAGTTTGCTAGAGTTTTTTAATAGTTTGCTCAATAAACTATTTCCTAGTAGGCAAAATCAAAATAATGATAAATTTCCTAGTAACATGCTAAAGTATTTTAAGAGTTGGCTCAATAAGCAAAATCCTGAAATAGAAAATGATATAACTGCTGAAACAGCAGTTAAAGTAGTAATCATAGTTCTTGTAATTATTTGTTTGTCAAAGTTTATAAAATTCTTATTGCGCCGGTTGAAGTGGAGAAGAAATGGTCCGAACATCATCCACACTGCTAATGAATGTCACAATGCAGTTTTGGAGTTGAGAAAGTGAGTTTTTAAATAATATTAGAAGACTCAGTTGGTTGTTTTTATTTTCAATCATGCATCATTGTAATAACTGTTCCGTAACTTTCGTGATATTAAATTGATCAATTAAAATTACCTAGATCCTAATTCATTTAATATGAATTAAAGAAACATAGCTAAAATTACATATGACTATTAAAATTTAATACTAGATGAATTCATTAATTAAAATCACCCTTTGTAACTAATATTAAGTTTTAGCGTACAGAAACTTCACCTAAAATTACAAAAACTAGAAAGAATTGATTACCCTCTTTCAGTAAAGTGCAGACATAATGGATAGCTTTAAGATTGAGAGTATTGAATATCATGCATATTATATTTAAATGGTAGCATATTATGTTTTGACCCAAATACATGCTTCATATCATATCCAATACTCTAAATTTTAAAGCTTATAGTGAGGTCCACGTTATAATGACAGTATTTGATCAACTTTGGTTTTGCTATCCTTGTCTATCATTCGACAAAGCCGGTGGTACTATCCTTTTCTAGGTCCACAACGATGCCAATTATGTTTTTAACAGTGTAGAAATATAATTAATTGGTGAATAGAATCGGCATCGCTATTCTTCTATCTTTATCCACTGCCATTATAACGTGGACCTCACTATACCAAAAGTGGTACGGAACTCTGGTAGAATGAACATATTTGTCCAAACATCGTCACAAATAAAGAAGTTCATTATTCTATTCACATTATGACAAAATTTTTTCTTAAAAAGTTAATTTTGTTGTGTGAAGTATATCACACTTTTTGGTGTATTTTACACGACGTGCTCGGTAATACATAGTGTATAATACATGTAAACAATGTAGCTCGGAATGGATCAAGTGACCATCATCTTTAATTCTGAAGTATGAAAGCCGGTTTCTGAGATCAGGATTTACCTAAGTTCTAGACTTTAACTGGCTTTGAACTCTGGAGTCAGAAAATTGGCTTTCCGAGTCAGAGCGTTAACGTAGTCAAGAGATAAGATAAACGAACGCGCAACTCACTTTTTAAAAAGATTTATTTAATGAATAAAACACATACATAATGGCAGCATGACTATTGGTAACGGAATGACACGAGAAATAATCTTACAGAGGTTTAAATACTAGTACAAAGTGCTTACTTTACAGTTCCTAAATCTATTGTCTTTTATATATATAACTCCTCCCCCCTTAAGATGAAGGTGTCCTCACCTTCATAAGGGTAGCTGGGGTGTAAGAAATATTTTAGAGTTTTCTAAGTGAAATTGAACATTATCTAATTTCTTGTCTGGAATTACAAGTTTGTTATTGAATACATGAGAATGAAAAACTACATATAATATAATAAGTATTAAGCACGCAATTAATATATAAACTACATATTCTGATAAGTTGCTACTAACTACAAAATCTTCAAGAATCAGTAATGGCTCTAAATAAGTATTTGCCTTATGTATTTCTTCAAAAGTAAAATTAGTGATTATTTTATTTTCATAAGTCGGTACTTCAGTAGGATATAGAACATTACTTTCCCAAAATGTATAAGGTTTACTAAAATTTAATAATGCTTCATCTTTTTCAAGGGCTATTAGTTGTGTAGATTTTGGATATGTTACAATATTTCTTGAGCCGTGAACAATTGAACTCTTGCTGATGTTAAACATTAAATATTGGTTTATAATCGGAATATATTTAATAAAAGAACTATACCCTTTGATAACTAAAGTCCTACAGCTATTCAATTTCTTATCACTAACCAATTCTTCTACACACTTGTTAACAACTTGTGTGGCATTTCTACAATAATAATTATTATTCAATAACTGGCAATCGCCTTCATACAATTCATGGCCTTTAATAACTAATGATGGATCAACATGTATCGTAATTATTTCATTGTTCGTTTTTACAGGATAAGACAGCATAAAAAGTGTTTCGTACAAATTAGATTCAAGTGGCAATTCAATAAAATAAGAAATAATATCATTATGAATAGAACAATGAACACTTCCTAATTCCCATAGCACCTTAGGCTCATCGGATATCAATTGTAATTTAATAGCTCTGATGACACGCGCCATCTCGTCAAAAGTGAGGATGCTTGAATGAATTATGTTAAGTTTACAAAATTCCAAACTCGTTCCTATATCATCTATTCTATTGTGAATTATTGTTAGCGTGTCAAACAAAATATGATGCTGTTCATTCAGTTCTACAGAATCAAATTTACTGTTGACAGAATTAAAATAATTGTTAAGTTTCAAATTATTAGCGTGGATTACATCAATTCCATTGTTAAAGCGACTAATTAGATTTTTGTTGATTGAAACTTGATTCTTAAGATCATGTTCTAAACTAATTTCGTTGGAATGCACTTTTGTCAAAATTTCATCATATTTAGCTTTATCATCAGCATCCATATTTCCTGTTAACCAAGAAATAGCGGAACCTAATCCATTAAAAAGACCTCTTTTTATTCGAAATTTATTTAACAAAATATGATCGAATTTCATGGTAACTTGATCGAGATGTAATTGAAGTAATTTAATTTTTGTTTTATCGGTTTCTTTTCTATTTAACAATTGTATTGAATTTTTGAGTGTAGAAAGTTCATTTTGTAAAGCTGTAATGTTGATGTTATGCACGTAGGTGTAGGTTCTGTTAATGATGAAAGCATCCTGGATTCGGATGGGTACGACTCCTGCTGATCGTGAGAGGTCAGTCGTCTTGAATGCGTCTACTGGGGCCAGGTTGAGGGCTGCCAGGCTGACAATCAGGAGGGCGAAGTCTGCCAGTTTTAGACTTGTCTTGTGGCGGATCTTTGGGTTGTTTCGCCTTCGGCGGAGGTGTTCGTTCATCTGAAACAGAATTATCATTAGTTTTGTTCACTTTACGTGGTCGCTTAATGCGATTGGGATGAATCTTGAAGGGGCGTTTCTGGATCGCTCTTGAATTTGTCGCTAGATTGGTGTTCTTATCATATTTCACTTTGAAATATTTCGGCTTATTCTTCTTATTGAACGTCGTCTTGATGTACGGTTCATCCGGAATTTCAATCTCTTTTTCACGGTCTTGATTTACTTTTGTTGTTCTTGTCTCTTTCTCAGTTATTATTTTTCCTTTAACGAAATTGTGAATTGTTTTCAGTTTATCCAGATAATCATTCGTTCGTTCCTCTGTTACTAATGTATTAACCAAATCATTCATATATGGATTCTTCGAAACTCCATATGTAATCTCCATGGGTGTTAGTTTTAGATTGGAATTAAGCGTGTTGTTGAACGCTATCAGGGCTAATTTCATGTTTTCAAGTGTTGTCCTATTCTTGTTTTCCAATTGAAGAGCGTTGAGAAGTTCGATGAGGGTGGAATGCGCTCGTTCTAGAAGTCCTTGCGAATCAGGGTGGCCAGGCGTCACATAGTATGGTTCAATGTCATACAATTTGAAAAATTCTCGTAGGCTGTTATTATCGAATTCTCGTCCATTATCCATTTGTACTATTTGCGGAGTTGGAAAAGATGAAAGGTAGTCGAAAAGTATTTTCTGAATCTCGATTTGATTCAAACTTTCTAAGGGGTACGCTGCTAACCGTTTAGAAAAGCAATCTATTACCGTAAGAAATTTGATCTTATCGTACTGGAAAGTGTCTATCTGCAATTTTTCAAAAGGTTTGTGTGGTGTAGGAGCAACTTTATATTCTACTTGCACTGGGTTCCTATCATATTTTACTTTTAAACAAATTTGGCACTTATTAATGTAGGCTGTTATATCGCGAAGCATTGATGGCCAGTAGTAGGTTTTCCGAATATGATTGTAGCTTTCATTGATTCCTCGATGGCACGTTTTCCCGCGGTGGTAGTTAGCGACAATGTCCTTCTGTTCTTCTCCATCAGTAACATCCAGATTGATCTTCTTGTAGCGTTTCAGTTTGACTGTTTGAAACGAGTCCGTTATGATATTAACAAAACTTGTATACATCACTTCATAATCAAGCTCGAGAGCGCCTTTCTTGTAACAATATATACCGTATGTTGTGTTCGGTAGAAGATATTCTAGGCATTTGTTCTTGATTTCTTCCTTATCAAACGGGTTAAGTATGTAAAAAGTCAATCTTGTTTTGTCAAAAATTTTCTGAATTTTCAGAGGATCGTTACCTCTTTCTAATATCAACTGATTATGTTCTACATTCATGATTTTGTCTTCTTCCATTATTGCAACTTGACTATTCGAACTATCCTGAGAGTGAATTGTTACACCTATACTTGCGGCATCGTCATTATTAGTATCTTGATTTCCATTTCCACATTCACGAAGAAACTCGTCCAAAACAACTCGACTGAGATCCTCTAAATCATCATCTGGTTCGGGGTTGAGCATGTTAACAGGGTGACTTGGAATGCGAGATAAGCTGTCAGCCACGAAATTCGTCCGGCCTTTCACGTATTTGATGTCGAAATCAAATTCTTCTAAATAGAGTTTCCATCTAATTAGTTTCGAATTGGGTTCCTTGATATTGTGTAACCATTGTAAGGGTTTGTGGTCCGTTTGAATTAAAAATTTCCTTCCATACAGGTAAGGACGAAAGTGTTTGCATGCATAAACGATTGCTAGTAGTTCCTTCTCTATAGTTGATAAGTTTACTTCATGTTTATTTAGAGTACGGGATGCAAACGCGATTGGTAGGTCCTTCCCATCAAATATTTGAGAAAGAACAGCTCCCATTGCAAAGTTGCTCGCGTCACATGTGAGTATGAACTGACGAGAAAAATCAGGCAATTGTAGTATAGGTCCATTTTGTAACATAAGTTTCAATTTCTCAAATGCTGCTTGGAAGTCCTTATCGTGTGGATTGAATGGTTTTTCCTTACCTAAAACGGTGGTGAGTGGTTTTGCTATCTTTGCATAATCTCTAATCATTTTTCGGTAATATCCTGTAAGTCCTAAAAATTGTTTAACTTCTTTAGGAGTACGAGGTAAAGGAAAATTCTTCACTGCGTCTATTTTCATGGGGTTTGGTTGTATTCCGTTTTCTGAAATTATATGACCCAAGTACAACAGTTCGCGCTTGAAAAATTCTGTTTTATGAAGCTGGATTTTCAAGTTGTGTTCTTTTAATTTTTCAAATACTGATTTGAGGTGTTTCAAATGTTCAGTGAGGTTGTCAGAAAAAACAATAATATCGTCCATGTACACTAAAACATTGTCCATTTTCGCGAAAATCATGTCCATACACTTCTGGAAGAAACTGGGTGAATTCTTTAGTCCAAAGGGGAGGCGTAGAAATTCATAGTGGCCATTTTCAGTAGAAAAAGCTGTTTTCGGGATGGAGTCTGGGTGCAGTTCAATCTGGTGAAATCCTGATTCTAAGTCGATAGCAGAGAAATAAGTAGCACGTCCTATCTTTCCAAATAAGTCCTCAATGTTGGGCAAGGGATACTTATCATCTACAGTCTTGTTATTCAATTTTCGAAAATCTACAACCATTCTGATCTTTCGTTGTCCTGATGCATCCGCTTTCTTGGGTACGACCCAAATCGGGGAGTTGTAGGGAGAGTTTGAGTGTTGAATTATTTTGTTCCTTAAAAGTTTGTCTATTTCCAATCGAATATCTTCTCGGAAGATTTGGGGATGCCGGTAATTTTTCGTGTAAACTGGATTTTCATCTGTAGTAATTATCTTATGTTTCATTAAGTTCCTGCTACTTGATATCTCGTTTTCTAGTTTTACAATTTCAGGATACTGTTTTACTAATTTCAAGATGTTGTCTCTTTCCTCCTCATTCATATGATCTGTTCGTAGAAGATTTGGAATGTCATTTATAAGCTTAGAAAATTTCGATTTACATGAATCACTTATATCTGTACAATCAACTATAGTTTCTACTTGTTCAACCTCCATTGGCTCAGGACAAATGGTCGTAAGTTCATGGGCGAAAACTAAACACATACATTCATTACTATCTATATTAACAAGTCCTTCTTCAATTCTATATTTATCTGCATTTACTTCTTTAATTATTCCTAACGTCATATCCGAGGCTGACTTAACCGGGACCGAAATCACGTTGTAGCCTGGTTGCAATTTAACACTCTTATTATCGAACAAAAATAACAAATCTTTCTCTCCATCCTTATATTCTAGCTTATTATTATCAAAGTTTAATCGCATTTTATATGCACGCATGGTTTCATTCCCAAGCAGTATATCATACTTGGACGAAAAATCAAATATATACAGTTTTATCTTATGAGGTTTGGAAAATACATTCTCTATATTACAAAACACATACTCATTCCCTGTGCTTTCTCCAACGGGAGTTTTCACAATAAAATCCTCTTTGTGACGAGTTACGCCAGGAGAGACTAGTGAAGGATGAACATAGTTCTTTGCAGATCCGGTATCGACGAGCCATTTCCTATCCTTCTGATCTACAAAGTAAGGAAGCGATTTATTAAGGATGTTTAAGTCGAATCGCTGGGTGGGTCCGTTGCATATTGGGGGCCTGACCCTAAAAAATGGTCGGTTAGTCTGTTCAGCGATTCAGTCAAAGTGTCAAGTTGAGATTGCATATTTTGAATCGGGTTCTGAGTGTACTCACTACTCTGGCAATCTAAGTGGTCTTCTTCCAGATAGTTGACTTCATATGGAGACTTATAATTCCTTAATTTTTGTACTGGATCCGTTCGCTGAGTGCGCATGGATACTGTGTTTGATGAGTTATTTATCGGAGTACTTGGTTTGAAATTACTGTTTTGTTGTTGTGGGAAACGTTGTTGGAAATTTTGTTGTTGTGGGAAGCGTTGTTGGAAATTTTGTTGTTGAAGATTTCTTTGTTGCTGAAAGTTTGGACTTGAAAAACTTTGTTGAAAGTTGTGAGGTTGGGAGCTACTTGGTGGCGAGTAGAAGCTCTGTTGTTGGAAGTGCGGTTGATAAAATCTCTCATTGTTTTGGAATCGACGTTGTCTGCTTTGAAAAAAATTTTGGGTGTTTCTGTTTTGTCTGCTTTGTGATTGATAACTACTCTCATAGTTTGGGGTTCTAAATGTATTTGAAGCTTGAAAAAATCTGTTTTCAGTTCTGTTTAGGTTTAGTTGGTTCAGTACAATGCTGCAATCATTTATCAATTTGCTTCTGGCATCATCTAGATTTTGAATTTGAAGCACCTGCAAGTGGGATCCTAGCGTGGGATGGACTCCATGCACAAAGGTGTTCACTAGTGTTGCGTTAAGTTGATGTATTAAATTTGTTAGCAATTCTCCTGACACTCCATCTATTTTGTATTTTGTTATTACATGAGTACGTTTTTCTTCTAGTCTGTTTAGAAAGTCTATCGGGTGTTCCCTATTGAATGAGCACATTGCTGATATTTCTGCTATCAATTCTGGAACAGGCCTATTGTCTGCAAAGTTCTGTTTTAAGCTATTTATCAGTTCTGTTAGTGTTGAACAACTATTGTTGTAGGCTACAGCTTCCGCTGGTCCTTCTAGGTGGCACAAAGCTGTTTTAAAAAGAAGCCAATGATTACCTTCCTTTTCTACAATATGATCTGTACAATAAGCTCTCTGTAAATCTTCACAAGTTGAAATGAAATGAGGTAATTTGTAAGCTGTTCCATCGTATCTCGGTATGCACTTAAGAAGTTCATGTGGTAAGGGCTTGCTAGTTGCCATGGTAATATTAGAAAGAGTTTCTAACCTTGTTTCTTGATGGATGATCTCTGCGTTGACGGAAGGACTTACTGCAGTAGAGTCCTGATCCGGGTCTTCCTCCTCGTCCGACGATGGGCTGCGGAAAGTTCTGCAAGCGTCGTATCGGGTGATGTCTCGTCTGCTTGCCAGCGTGTAGTTGGAGTTGAGTTGTCCGTGTAGGGTTGTAGAACCACAGATAAAGAGTTGAAACTCACGTTTTTCGGCACTCGAGAACGTAGGTCGCGAAAAAGTTAATTGAACTTTTACCGAAAAAACTTCTGTAGTCCCTGTGCATCGGGCGCCAGATAAGATAAACGAACGCGCAACTCACTTTTTAAAAAGATTTATTTAATGAATAAAACACATACATAATGGCAGCATGACTATTGGTAACGGAATGACACGAGAAATAATCTTACAGAGGTTTAAATACTAGTACAAAGTGCTTACTTTACAGTTCCTAAATCTATTGTCTTTTATATATATAACTAAGGACTTAAATAGACTCTGGAGTTTAGAGATCACGTTAGACCCTGAAGTTTATAATTTTGCTTTCTGAGTGAAGGGCTTATAAGTCCAGGACTTGAATTAGATTCTCGCCTCTTTCCGAGTCAAGGATTTATCAAAAATCGTTATGTCCAGGACTTAAAACATCGTGATCTTAAGTGCCGGTTTCCGAGCTCGGGATTTATAAGTTCTGGACTTACACAGAGTCCAGGACAAAAATAATCTCTCGGGTCTAAATTGACTTTCAGAGTCACGATTTTATCTTCTAAACTCCAGAGTCTATCAAGTTCTCGACTTATTTGAGTCCAGGACTTTAACGCTGTAAACGTGAGGGAAATTCACAAGAAAGGGTTTGCTTTGAATAGGCCCACAAAGAAATCGGAACGTATTTTTACAAAATAGTTGGGAGAGCATGCTCATTTGAATTGTCCCGCTGCAATCAGTTGTTTCCGTTTTGCTATAATGCCAACAATACAACAGCAAAATATTGTGAATTTCCCTCACGTTTACAGCGTTAAAGTCCTGGACTCAAATAAGTCGAGAACTTGATAGACTCCGGAGTTTAGAAGATAAAATCGTGACTCATGAAGTCAATTTAGACCCGAGAGCTTATTTAAGTCCTGGACTCTGTATAGATCCCGAGCTCGGAAACCGGCCCTAATTGTAACTATTTTTTTTATTTTGTTTTTCTCTTCCTATATGTGATGATCTGTCTAATCCAATATAAGTGTAAAGACTAATATACTACATACTTATCAGTCATCGATTAATATGCCATTTTATACTTATATTAATTAATATTTCATTTTCTTAATGAAATTCAATTACATTTTTCAGAAAATGTAAGATGTCCGGGTCATAGGACTGGATTGTGAATGGTTTTTGAAGGCAGGATCGCTCTCCTTCAATTGGCTTCAATTGACGGCTATTGCTCACTAATTCGACTTTGTGCTCTACGCCATGTACCAAGTTCATTAGAAGTAAGTACTGTATCTACATGGGGTTTTCTTCTCACATGGGGTCAAAACAAAAAATAAATTTAAAAAGATAATCATAGTGGGCGGCAAAGTTAGAGTATATCAGAGAAGGTAACTGGGAGTTTTAAAAATAGTCCATGTTCTCAAAGGTGTCAGAACATTTTGGAGTGGCGAAGGTAGGATAGAAGCATAGAGCAGGCCCCGGGCTTAGAAGAATGGCGCCCTGGGTAAATGTTCTACTGGAGCCCCCCTCATTACTATAATGTAAAAGCAAATAATCTATGATAGGCCTACTTATATCTTATGAAGTGGATAACAGGATATAACAAGATCACGTCTTTCAAACACAAGATTGTAGATCTCTTAAAATTCTTCAGACGATTCAAAGCGGAAAATCATCTCCAGAGTAGTTGGTGACTGCTCTGCTTAGAAATATATTCTAACAGCTACTTCAAGATTTGAGAAAGTAAACTTCAATTCATGTTCTATAATTTATTTAAACACGTCATGTATTCCACCAAGTTCTTCCTGTTCTCCATACATTTTGAAGTGCAGACATTCATTTTCAAATTCACTTCTTATGTCATTAAGGTAGGAGGCATAAAGTTTGTTCGTAGCTTGCAGTATGGCCTCTTTCTGTGATCCTTTTTGAACAAGAGCAGAGAGTATGGTATTTGAATCTTATCAGTTGAATTTTCAAAAGAGTTATCTATATAATAAGAGAGAGTAGGGTTGTGTTTGTTCGTTTGTTCGCATCAAAACATGTCAACTTGTGGATTGCATACCGGAAAACCGGGAATGATTTAGATCTCCAAATTTTGCACATATATTCTAAAAATATCAATCTCGTGCACCTGGAAGCCCAAATTTCAATTTTCCTTCTAGATTTTTCATAATTTATGTTCAAATTTCATTATGGGACATGACATTTTTTATACAACGAGCATAGCTTACATTGTTGTAAAATTTGTTTGTTTATAAGTGAGGAACTTATAGCGTTAGTATAAGACATCATACTACCGCAGCCGTGTTCTAGCGGTAGAGTGCTCGGCTTGGGCGCGAGTGTTCTCGGATCGATTCCCGAATTTTCCACTTTTTTTTGTTCTTAATTTTTTCCCTCGAAACGTATAATTATAAATACTTTTTGAAGGAAGTTGTTTTCATTATGTTTGAACTTGAATTTCATCAAATAATATATTACAGAGTGGGTGAAAAGTCCAAGAACGCCTTAATATCTCATACACAAAGGTAATTTGACGGTGGGTGTGATTGGGGTTCCTACTAAAATTGAAAATACTACTTCACTATGACTTCAAAAATCTGGTCCGACATCTTCGATACGCCATTTTGAATCCAAATTTGTTTTTTTAAGAAGGAAGGTGGTCATCCCATACATGGTTTCAATACGAATTTTAAGGCAATTTCACGGAATCTCGAACCCTTTGGAAGACTTTTTAAAATTTCCTATTGAAATCATGTATTGCATGACCACCTTCATTTAAAAAAACAAAGTTGCATTCAATATGGCAGACCAGATTTCGAAGTCATAGTAGAGTAGTATTTTCAATTTTAGTAGGAACCCCAATCACACCCACCGTCAAATTACCTTTGAGTATGAGATATTAAGCAGTTCTCAAACTTTTCTCCCACTCTGTAAGTAAAATTTTTCAACCAGTGTAAATGAAAGGACTTGGGTTCCATGCTGTTTTATTGTAATTCATAAGAAAAGCATTATCACAATAAAATTAGTACCGTAATCGAACATCATTGTTTGGATTATTCTAAACACTTTGGAGGTAAAACCAATGCGATATCTCTCACAATAACTGAATAACAAGCGATATAAAAATTTCTGTCAATAATGACCGCCATCTTGTATTTTTCAATGATGTCAAAAATTTTCGTTGTTTCCATCATCAATATTCTTGTTCATCTTGTTGTAACGAAGAGATTGAGACCATTTGCAAGTCTCTATCTTAAATTAGTCATGAAAAAGATTTTATAGTTCTAGCTTGTTACCTCATGTGTATGGAAAAACGCACCAGAAATCATGCAGGTTTTTCTTTGGAGGGCGCTGGAGAACTCATTTTTTGACGTACAGCGCATGAAAATATATCGTTCCAAAGTTGAAAAAATGCTCCAAATGTCATAGATTTAAAATTTCATAGATTTAATAAAAGAAGTGATAATGAAATGAAATTTGAAAAAAATTAGAAAAAACGTTTTTTGGGCTTTTTAAGGTTATAACTAAAAAAAATATGCGTTTTAGAGGAACATTTCATAGAACAAAAATTGTAGAGGAAGATTTTAAAAATATTTTAGTCTGAAAAAACGGTTCAATATCTTGAACGGTTATTGAAATACAAGCGATATAGCAAAACCCTGAAAATTTTGGCGGCCATCTTGTTTCCGAGGTGTTTGCCTGTGATTTCGACTTATCATCATCACGATCCTTATTATGCTAGACCTAACGAATAAATTGAGACATCTTCCACGGCTGTTACTCAAAAATGACCACGGAATGACATTTGCGCCCGGACTATGTATTTTTTATGCAGAATTTGAGTCAAAGTTTACTACATAATTACGCTAATTACCATAATATGGTTCAGCGAGTAGATATACTATATCTCCTACCCTAGATTCTCTTCAATAGTGAGGTCCTCGTTATAATGGCAATGGCGAAAGATAGGAGAGCAGGGTTGTCGATTCTCTGCCATTATAACGTGGACATCACTATAGATATTTGAAACATCCCCTGCAAGGATTTATGTCTGACATTTTGCTGCTCTTTTGTAGGCACTGCTGTCTGATAGATCGATAATAAAGACTGGCGTGGCAGTTAACAGTGATGCGAGCAGACTGTTGCGAGACTACGGCGTACGTTGCAATGGAGTGCTGGACTTGAGGTACATGGCCCAGGCTGTCGGATCGGTGCCTGCGGGCCTCGGAAAGATGTCCAATCTCTATTTGAGTGAGTATTTTATGCCGCATCCACTTATTTACCCAATGAAGGCCAATGTCGACCAGCGCTAGTGTGTAAATTGGTGGTTTGCTAGCGCTGGCCTTCAATGGCCTTCATTTGTCTTCATTCGGTAAACAGACTGGGCCAAAATGTAGATGCGGCATCAATCATTATTGCTTTTCTTGAATATAATCACTATAGTGAGGTCCACGTTATAATGGCAGTATTCGATTAACATTGGTGTCAATCCTTGTCTATCATTCACAAAGCAGATAGTGCTGTCCTCTTCTAGGTCTGCAAAGTTGCCAGATCGTTTTTTAACAATATAAAAATATTATTACTTAACAAAATATTCCATCTCAATAATGAAAATTTATTATTTAATCATTGAAAATATATTTTCTTGAATGTAATAGAATTGGCTTACTTGACTTAATTCCTATAACTCCAGTTGGAGCATAGGGCATCCACGAATAGCCGCCATCCCTCTCTATTATCTGCCATCCTTCTCACCTCCCGCCATGTCTTTCCCACCTTGCCAAGCTCTTTCTCCACTGTTCGCCTCCATGAAATCCTTGGCCTTCCTTTTTTTCTTCTCCCCTGAGGATTCCCCACTGCAAAGCATCCTTTTCTATTGCTCCATCTCTTTTCCTCAAAGTACGGCCTATCCACCTCTATTTCCTCTTCCTGATCTCAATGTCTCTGGGCATCTGTCCTGTATTGTGCCAGAGCTCTTCATTTTAAATCATATCTGGCCACCACACGCACTCAATCTTTCGCAGACACCGATTGATGAAGACTTGGAGTCTTTTACGGATTTCAGCTGTTACCTTCCATGTCTCGCAACCGTAGAGGAGGACAGACTTCACATTTGAATTGAAAATTCGTAGCTTCGTCTGTTTCGAGATTTTTATTGTTCCTCCATACTGTATACAGCTGTGAAAAGACCCCATTTGCTTTTCTAATGCGAGTTTTGACATCATCCTCGGCACCTCCCTCAGGATTTACCATGCTGCCTAAATAAACAAATGAGTCCACCCTCTCTATTCTCCTCCCATGTATTTCAAAACTTTCCCCTCCATGAACATTGACCACCATCTCCTTCGTTTTTGCCTCATTAATCTTCAGGCCTACATTTTTAGCAACCTCACTCAGTGCCAGCAGCTTTTCTCTCATGTCACTGTGTCTTTGTGCCAGAAGACAAAGGTCATCTGCAAAATCCAAGTCTTCAAGTCTGTTTTGCATCCCCCATTGAATACCTCTTTTCCTTCTGTTCAGTGATGTTTTCATAACCATGTCTAGCACAGTAACAAAGAGGATAGGTGACAGAATGCAGCCCTGCTTTACACCAGATGTTACATCAATTGGGTTGATAACACACCATCATGAATTATTTGACATTTGTAACCATCATATAAGCCCTTAATTAGATTCAAGATATTTGGTGGAATGCCATATATTTCCAAAATCCTCCACATGCATTCTCTGTCAATGGAATCAAAAGCTTTCTCAAAGTCGATAAACGCTAAATATAGGGGGCTCTGCCATTCTGCACTCTGTTCAATGATGATTCTCAGAGTGTTAATGAGATCAATGCAGCTACGGTTTTCTCTAAATCCAGCCTGTTCTTTTCTCAGTTGTAGTTCAATTGAAGGTTTTATTCTACCAAGGATTATTCTGGCCAGCACCTTGCTCACAATAGACAGCAGGGTAATGCCTCTCCAGTTGTCACATTTTGTGATGTCCCCCTTTTTTGGAATTTTCACAATTATACCTTTTTCCACTGCTCGGGTATTACTTCCTCTACCCAAATCATCTTCAAAAGGGGTTCCAAAATCTCTGCTGTCAGTTCTGGGTCTAGTTTGAACACTTCTGGTGGGAGATTGTCAATTCCAGCTGCTTTTCCAGCTTTCAATGTCCTAATTGCTTCAATGATCTGATTCCTTGTTGGAGGATCTACACTTATCTCAAGAGCTATATTTTCATTTTGAGCAAAACCCTGCTCCGCACCTGCATTTCCTCTGTTTAATACTTCTTCAAAGTGCTCCTCCCATCTTTTCATTTGTTCCACTTGTGATGAAAGTAACATACCTTGCTTATCTTTAATGGGTCTCTTCTTGCGAAAGCCATTCTTTCCCAGCATAAATAATAATATCGTGTGACCTGGCTGGCTCAGGTCTGGGGTCAGAGTTTTCAGGTCGCAACTGATCAATTTCAGGGCCTCTGACATGACCTAACGACAGCTTTTTAGGCAGCCGGGACCGACGGCTTAACGTGTCCATCCGAAACACGGGAGTGGCCCGAGAAAAATATCTTGCCCAGGCTGGGATTCGAACCCGGGCCTTTGGATTACAAAGCCAGCATCTAATCCACTCGACTACGGCCACTCCTTCCTTGGTGTTCCACTGAACCCTTCTGCAAGGCAGCAGTTTTTAGAGAAAATTTGGAAAACGAAGAGTTTGTCAAGGAAGACAGATATGAAAGAAAGTTTGTGCGTGACTCTTTGGATGGTGGGTAAAACGCGGTGCGCCCCCCCCCCCACCATCCGACAAGTCACGCACATAGCACATAGGAGAGGGCGGCTCAAAAGCAAAGTCAATGGAAAAACAGCCGCCCTAGGATGAAAGGTCTCCGGAGCAAAAGGAAGAGAAGAAGGGATTTGGGAAGAAGGGCTCCGGAGTGGGTGTCTACAGTTGCATGAAGCAACTGGGCGATGGGTTCCCCGACGCCGTTGAATGTAATAGAATTGATCATTTTAAAACAAGAATGAACAGTTAATATTACATCAGATATACCGATATCAGCTATCCTTTATGGAAGGCAGTGGCATGGCAGATAATTGGCGACGCTTTTCTTCTATCTTTCTCCAATGTTATAAAGTGAGCCTCACTGTAGAGCACTTTCATTTTTGAAAAACAAAAGTTCAAAGTACTCTTTTTTGAAAATAATTAACAACAGCCTCTCCTATCGTGCAATTTAGAACAATGAAATTGAAAAACAAATCATAAAATAGGATATTAATCTAGAGAATCCAGAGTAATTTTGTCCTGTCTAAGCTCAATGGAATCCAGTTAAACTGGCACTATGCAAACGGCACTTAAAAATTTAAAGAGCAGCTCGTCAATGATTTGATATTTGAAATAACTTGGAAGTTTGAATAACTAAATCATTTAAAAACAATTATAAAACGACATTAAAAAAAATATTTTATTATATTCATACATTGAATCATAATCAAATTGCCCTCTGTGGGTTGGAGGAGCTTTGAGTCGACATTGTACTCAAGAATGTGTTGAAAATCAGAATTAACCCACAGTATCCATGCTTGTCGTGGGAGGCAACTAAAATGGACCTCAAGGCAACTCCAGAAGTTGCCTTGCCTTCAAACCCACGGGATCTGCCCCATCAAGGCAGCTTCGGAGGGGCAAAAAGAAAAACCCGAGAGACCAGAGATGGGTGAAACTCCAGGCACAAATGTGGGTCAAGAGGCTGAGACGAGGGTGGCCGGGCGCCCTAGAGGCAGTTTGGCGTCCACTCTCTCAGCAGAAGGACCTACAAAAAGGCCAGGAGTGGAACTCACGTAGTTCACGAGTTTTTTGGGTGGAGAGGCCAAAACTCACCACTGCTCAAAGAAGGGCGGCCATTTAGGCAAAACTTCTTGGGAGAGATGAGGCTTTTGACCCTACGAAGTTTCGGAAGGGCGAAAAGAAAAAACCCAAGAGACCAGTGATGAATGAAAAACCAGGCACAAATGTGGATCAAGAAGCTGAGTCATGGGTGGCCAGGCGCCCTAGAGGCAATTTGGCCGCCTCTTCCTCGGCGGAAGGACCTACAAAGAAGGCCAGGAGTAGAACTCACACGTTTGTCACGAGGACTAATCAGTCTGAAGAGACTGCCAAGCATATCACACTGGATTGCAACAAGCAACCGTGTGATGAATGGGATGTTAGTATAGGGAAAAACTCCATCCTGGTTCTTGAAAAGAACACAGGTATTTTTGTCTAACATACTACTTGGGAACACAATAAGCTTCGGTTGACGTGTGGAGTTCCTTGAACCTTTGGATCCTTGGATACGTCTCTTCAAAAACAATAATCAAATTACAGAAATGAAAAAACCATAGCTCACAACTACATCTAAATTAAACATGATTTACCATCTGAGTCATTTTAAAAAATTCTTGTTGTAATCGAACTGTGACACACTATTAAGAAACAAATAAAATTGTATTTTTTATTTGTTGGTAGATAAAGAACTGGATAAAGATCGGAGCATCGCGTGCAGCAACTGGGAAGCCGGCTGTCTCTCAGAGAGGCAAATCCAATATGCCGCAGATGACGCCTTAGTGTCCGTCCAGTTGTTCCAATATTTCAACAATCTAATGGTAAGTGTTGATTTCATTAACTATTAACAAGTTACTGTGTCACAAGTCTACAAAGGATGGGCACACTTCTAGTCACTGGAGCTTTCAGGAGCAGCCCGTCAGCAACTCTTGAAGTTCTCTTGGCCTACTGCCATTTAACATTTTTATCATGGCAGAAGCACGGAAATCAGCCTATCGACTGAAAGTTGCAGGCCAATGGAGAGAAGGCCTGTCTGGAACAGGCCACTGCACAATCACCAAAGCTGTTGCTCACAGCCTGTGCTTGAAATGACGTCAGATGTCATGAGCACGGAATTGGTTTTTACTAAACCTTTCTCTGTTAAATTCTGCTCTAGAGAGGAGTGGAAGTCTGAGGAAGGACCCTATCCCAAAAGAGGCAGCCTTGTCTGGTATACAGATGGTTCTCTCATTGAAGGGAAATCTGGCTACGGGGTGTACAGTTATTCACCTAGAACACAAGTTTATGCAAGTCTGGGACAACACTGTACCATCTTTCTGGCAGAGATTTGGGGCATCATGGCTTGTGCCAACATAGGCTTTGCCAGGTGCTATTGCAATAAGCATATAGTAATCCTGTCAGATTGTCAGGCAGCTCTCAAGGCTCTTGACTCCAATGAAATCAAGTCCAAATTGGTGTGGGAGTGCCACAAAACACTCAGCAGGCTTGCAACTCTGTGCTTCTTGGTAGAGTACCTGGCCATGTAAGCATAGGAGGTAATGAGCGTGCAGATGAGCTTGCTAAGCGGGGTTCTAGTATGCCATTCTTTGGCCCAGAGCCAGGCTATGGCATAAGTAAAACAACTGCCTTCCACACAATTAGTAAATGGTCAAGGGACTTACACCACGAGCAATGGCAGGGTCATCCTGGTCAAGCACTTGGCAAAAGGCTGCTAGCAGACGCAAGCCCTCGCTTCACCAGCTGGCTGGTGAGTCTGGGTAGAGGTCAGGTCAAGCAGGTGATTGCCCTGATAACTGGACATGGCCACTTCAGGAAACATCTCCACACAATTGGACTCAGAAATGAAAGCCAGATGTGTAGGCTTTGTAATCAGTCTGAGAGACTGCCAAGCATATTGTACTAGATTGCGAAAGTCTTGGAGCTAGAAGAAGTGCTCTGTTTGGCTGCAAGCAACCAGGTGAGGAGTGGGATGTTGGTATAGGGAAAAAACTCCAGGACCTTGTAAAGGACACGGGAGTTGGTTTGCCTAACTAACATACTTTGGGACACACAATAAGCTTTGGTTGACGTGTGAGGTTCTTTGAACATTTGGATCTTTGAATCCGTCCCTTCAAAAACATAAACATAAGTTACTGTGTTGTAAATCCATTCTTCATTAGTCAAGCAATAAACGCTTATTTTATTGTTGAAAGTTGAATCACATGTATATTTATGCCTTCAAATTCGTTAACAACTCTTTTTTTCACAGTTGAAACGAGATTTATCCTGGTACAAGCGATTGTTCTGGAGCTACAAAAAAGTGTGGGCTCGGGTTGAATGGTACTGGCGATCCTACATCGATCTTCCGTTCCCTGGCGATCCGTTCCCTCGCGAAATTAATATTCGAAGAATTCCCCAGCCATTTTTTTTATGAATCAATAATCAAGAAATTCATTGGCCATAAAACAACATTAAAAAGTAAGCAATAGGCTTTATAAGTAAAATATCACAAAGGTAGACTATACAAACGATCAAATTTACACAACATACACATTCAAATAATCCAGGTACTCATTAACAGTATAGAGCTTCAGACTTGAGCCATTTATCAACAGCAATACAAAACGTTTTCAATGGTAACTGCTTAACATTTTATCTGGTAGTAAATTAAACATGCCAATTTGTAGGTACCTATGACTTTTCAGAGTTTTAGTCAATCTAACTGTAGACATAGTACACATAGTACACTGTACACTTTACACTAGACATAGGGATAACTACTGTAGACCTACAGTTAGATTGACTAAGATTATTAGATTGATTGTTAGAGTTATATATATATATATAAACAGGATACACATGACATGGATGGATTAAAAACACTTAAAAACTCACATATAAACAAGAATTTTCGGGGGCTGGGCCCCCTTTGTCAATCAACCAGGAAGTCTTCCTGTGGGCTCGGTTTGAATGGTACTGGCGATCCTACATCGATCTTCTGTTCCCTGGCGATCAAATTCTAAGAATTCCTCAGCCATTCTTTTTTATGAATCGATAATCAAGAAATTCATTGGCCATAAAACAACATTACAAAATGTAAGCAATAGGCTTTATCAATAATAAGACCACAGATTACGCGGTGCATACAGATGGAGAGAAAAAGGGTACAGATTCAGGGGACATTATGGGGTATTTAGGGGGCTGTTACAAACGGATATTAAAGAATCTTAAATATCTGTCTGCATCGCGTAATCTGTGAAAAAGGGTGCAGATTCAGGGGACATTATGGGGTATTTAGGAGGCGGTTACAAACGGGATATTTAAGATTCTTAATAATTAATGGTCTCTGCTGCTACAATTGGCTCTCCGTGCGTACTCTGTGGTCACGACCGTTTGATTTCAAACTGTTCCCACTCACTGCTCGGTTGAGGAAGGAAACTCAGTTTCCGAAAATTTCCGTTTCTAATGTAAGTTTTCAAGTGTTTTCAATCTATTTATGTCTTGTGTCTCCTGTTTTAATTTATATTATATATATACTTTTTCATTTATTGATCCTCTTCAAACTTCAAAGAATTTTATTTTTTGTTCGCTGCTTCTTTAAAATTTCTGCATCTTCTATCAATTTTATCTTGATTTTATTTTTAGCTTATCTTCTAATTAATACTTGAGATTTAAAACCTTAATTTCCTTTTTAATTTTTCCTACAACTCTCTTAATATAAACTCAACTCTAGCTTACGCACAGCCAATATGTTGCCTAGGTAAGCTTTACAGTAGCCTAACTTATTAATAATTCATAAACCTAGCATATTGTTTCAAGTTCTATATGTTGTTAAGTCAAATTGATTTCAGGGTTTGTTTTATTTTCATATAATTTAGTGAAATTAAGTTTTAAATTAATACCTAATGTAGGCCTCAAATTTTTAAATACATATTTTTGTTGTATTTTTGGTTGAAATAAATTTGATTTGGTGAGCAAAATACCCATTTTATTCTCATTATTTAAAAATAGTATTTCAATATGAATAGTTGTAGAGAATGCTTGCAATAAGCTACCTGCACCTTGCCGTAAACTGAATCTCTATCATTTTCACTCCACAGTTTGAAATTCTTCTTTTTTTAAAAACAAAATATTTTGCTCTGTCCTAAAAAAAATATTCTGAAGTACCTTTTAAATATTAACTTGTGAATTCTCAAGGCTCTTTCACCTCGCTGTTATTATACTGTTGTTATTATTAGTTTATTTACAGTACCGTACGGTATTCAGTTTTGAAACTGAGCAGTTTGGCTAAGAAAACAGTTTTCCTATCTCATGCGTGTGAGAACAAAACCATACAATAAAAAATGTATGGTTTGATGGTACTGTCCACCGCTTGTAACATGGCTTCTGAGGTCTGAGGCGCAGGGGGGAAATGAACGAGTGGCGCCATGTTGTTGACGACTTGGTAGTGTGACTTCAAACCGTGCTCACTAATAAAGCTATTCACCATTCAGCTTTCAGTTTTGTTTCCGCAGCTGACCGGAGTAAACGTCGAAATGTTGTGTTATTTTTTTCATTAAGTTAGTAGCCGTTTTAAAATAGTATTAAAATAGTTATTAAAATAGTTATAGCGATTTATCAAATTAGTTTTAAAATAATTATAGTGATTTTGTGGATTAGCCTCCGTAGACAAGCATTTTTACAATGTCACAGACTGGGGAAACTTCTAATTGTCACGACATGGATGTACATTTTAATTTATTTTTACTTTCCTTGCCCTATTACCATAGGTAAGGAAAGTATTGCTTTCCGAAAAAAATTAAGGTACCCAAATTTCTATATGTCTATACGTTTCAAGGTCCCCTGAGTCCAAAAAAGTGCTTTTTGGGTATTGGTCTGTATGTGTGTGTGTGTGTGTGTGTGTGTGTGTGTGTGGTGTGTGTGTGTGTGTATATGAGTGTATGTGCGTCTGTGTACACGATATCTCATCTCTTAATAACGGAATGACTTGAAATTTGGAACTTAAGGTCCTTCCCATATAAGGATCTGACACGAACAATTTCGATCAAATGCAATTCAAGATGGCGGCTAAAATGGCGAAAATGTTGTCAAAAACAGGGTTTTTGGCGATTTTCTCGAAAACGGCTCTAACGATTTTGATCAAATTCATACTAAAAAAGTCATTGATAAGCTCTATGAACTGCCACTAGTCACATATCTAAAAATTTCAGGAGCTCCGCCCCATCTATGCAAAGTTTGATTTTAGATTCCCAATTATCAGGCTTCAGGTACAATTTAAACAAAAAATTCCAAGTGGAAAAGATTGGGCATGAAAATCTCTACAATTGATGTCCAGTAACATTTTCACCTAAAATTGGAAATAAGCTCGAAGTTCGAGAAAATAAGATTATTTAATTTGCAAACTGTTGGCAAGTGTTGATTCTATGAATCATTCACTATGAACAGATAACAGACTTCATGTGTCTGCAGCGTTATTGTCCTGTCACCAGCTGGCTTAGATCTTCGAATAGTAGACTAATTCAGATGCGCGGGAACACTAGCGTCAGTTAATCAATTTTCATAACGGCAAGGAAAGTTGTGGGAGTGCGCCACACCAGATTTTTACTGAAATATATGTGGATGAACAATATTGAAAACCAATTGTGAGTAACTTACCCATTATCCCCATTATATTGTCATAAAATCCACCCTTTTTAGTACAAGTGTAGATAAAATCCACCCTTCATGAACACTGTGTAGTAAATATTGGCACTGTTAAAAATGATTCCAAGGCATTTTTTATTGCTAATTTGAATTTTAGGATAGGCCACATACTGTAAAAAATTAAATATTCTTCATTTGTTTGATAATTAATTATTTAACATTCATAGTTTATGGAGTTGATTAGAAACTAATAAGGATGACCTTGAGAGGTTGTGAATGAAATTACTACATAATTTCGCTCCTGTGTTTTGGAAGATTTTGTGTTATAAATAGTCACGGATAAGTACAAATTTTGTGTTTATTTCATTATTAATTGTTTCTTGATCACGTGTTATCATTTTGTTCTAGATTTTAACTCTTAATTCTATTTTAAAAAGCCAACACCGTTTAGAGGTTAGTTTGAGGTTAGGTTTTTGAGATTTAAATATAAACATAGATAGTTTACTTGACTAAAATTATAACCAAATTAAAATCCTATCATTTATAAATCATTTATTATTATTGCAAGTAATATAATTTCTTAGATAGGAAGATGAGCTCAAGTAAAACACCGAAGGTTAATAATAGAAATGTAAACATTGCGGGAGTACTTACGCGTTCCCAAAACCAAAATTCAAAACGCCAAAACCAAAAACCCCAGTTCTTCAAACTACTTTAGCCGAAAAAGTTGCTCAACTACAAAGTAGCCACACTAATTTAAAAAACCAATTAGAAGTAACTTTAAAAACGTCTGAGGAAGAAAGGTTAGGGATGGTAGAAGAAATTAAATCTTTGGAACTGATTATAAAATTACAAGATGAAGACCATAAAAAAGAAATACTAAATCTAAAAAATCAATGTAGTCTAATGTCGGAGGAAATAAAGAAACTAAAATCTAAATTTGATAATACTAAATGTATGATAGAACCTCCGTCCAAATGCAAAAAAATAGAATCTAACTAAATGATGGGAAATGCTCTGAAAATGGTCGAAATAAAACGTACAGTGAGGTTTTGAAGACAGCAACCAAAAATATAGCTGAGGGAAATAAAGATAGGAAAGGGAGAGTTCTGCTACTGACGTCCAGTCATGGACGTGATTGCAGTGATCTCCTTGATAAAAGATTAAAAAATAAATTGATGTCCAATGTTTTTCAAGCCAAGTGCATCAATTAATGCAGTTGTAGAGTCAGCTAGGGAACAAACTAAAGACTTTGATGAAAATGACTATCTAATTGTACTGGGTGGCTCAAATAATATAAATGAACCTAACTTGAATCATCTTCCTCAAGTAACAGAAAAAATCAAGGAAATTGTGCCACTCAGCAAAAAAACAAACTTAATAATAAGTACTATTCCTAATAGGTTTGATAGGCCAGAATTAAATGAAGCAATCAATTCGACAAACAAATCAATCCATAATACAATCAACAGCCTAAAAAATAAGAATTCTAAACAACTGGGGATTTGTTTTCTAAATGAAAGGCTGAAAAGACATAACTTCACTAATCATGGGTTGCATCTAAATCGATCTGGCAAAGTAATCTTTTGTAATAGATTGGCAGAGCTGATTGAAAGCCGTTTGCAATCCTCTGGTTTAAAAACAGTCAAAAAAACAAATAACGATTTTTTAGTAAATTGGCTCAAAACAGGGAAAGGGAAATAGCTACAAATGCTAGAGATAGAGTAGCACAAGATGGTAAGGTTTTTAGTATTTATCATCAAAATATTCAGTATCTTCGCAACAAAATTGACAGATTAGAAGTATTTCTTAAACAGGAGGATCCTGACATTGTTATTTTCACAGAGCATGGCTTAAAATAAAGGAAATAAATCAAGTTAGGATTCCAGGCTATTCACTGAGATCAGAATTTTGTAGAATAGCTCATAGAAGTGGTGGTGTATGTATATTCACTAGCAATGCTAAACATACCCAAACTTATGAACTGGATTTTGTTAAGAGATTTTCTGTTGAGATGGATTTAGAGGTGACGGGACTAAGGTTAAAAATTGATGATCGATTTGAGGTAGCAGTGTTAGGTATCTATAGGTCACCAAATGGAGACTGGCAAAAATTTTGTGAGCTGCTCCATACACTTTTGGAAATTACAACCGCTCGTTTCACAAATGTTATAGTAGTAGGAGATTTCAATACCGATTTTGCCAGGCAGGATAAAATGACAGAGGATATTAGAGATATTATTAATATGAATAATTTAGAAATTAAGGTCCACGAATATACAAGAGTAACTCGAACTTCACAGACAATTATTGATAATATCCTCACAAATATAGAAGGTTGTAATGTCAGGTTAGGTAGCTCAGATCTATCAGATCATAACTATCAAATTTTAGATGTTAAGTTGCAGGGCCAGAATCCAAGCAGAAAAAAACTTTTGTGAAAGAAATTCAGCAATATGAGCTAGGAAATATAAATTGTTTGAAGCAGAAACTGCTTCAAGAAAATTGGAGTAGTGTTTATAACAGTTGTAACCTAAATTACAAATATAAGCAATTCATTGATACTCTAAGATTTCACATTAGTGTATGCTGTCCGATAAAAAAAGTCAAGTAAAAAGTAAATTAAACAAAGTAGATGAATGGATAACTGAAGATATCCTTACTCAAAGGAATATTGTTAGGGAAGCTTATGAGGAATTTAAATTAGTGAGGGATGTTCCGAGTGAGGTCAAATACAATGTCTAAAGAAAAACTATGCAAAAGAAGTGAGGAAGCTAAGTGTAAGAAAACAGCTGAAATATTAACAACTAGTACCAATTTTAACTCTGCTGTTTGGGAGGTAATAATAGAAATAGGAGAGCAGCTCAAAAGGATACAGTTACTAATGTCCCTAGGATAATCGATGAACATGGAAATTATATGGATGATAGTATAGACATTTGTAACTTTTTCAATAAATATTATCAACAGGTTGCATATAATCTCCAAAAGTCACTGAACACTAATACTTATAATACAACTACATTAAATGCTGAGCCAATTGAAAAGGTATTTAAATTTCATCCATTATCAAGAGATGAGTTGTCAAGAATAATAAAAAATTTGAATAACAAAAAAACAGTAGGTTTGGATGGGGTCTCAAGCAAAATTTTAAAAGAATGTGAAAATGAATTACTGGACCCTTTATTGCATCTCCTTAATACTTCACTAGAGCAGGGTATTTTCCCTGATGATCTGAAACAAGGAAAAATTTTGCCAATTTTCAAGAGCGGTGATTCTGAAAGAGTTGAAAATTATAGACCCATTAGTATTCTAAATGTAATAAGTAAAATTTTTGAAAGAGTAGTTTTAAATAGGTTATTGATGCACCTGGAAGAAATTAATTTCATATGTGATGAACAGCATGGGTTCCAGAAAGGGAAATCTACTAAGACTGCAATAGTATCCCTTGTTGAAAGACTAATAGATATAATAGATTCAGGTGAGAAGGCAGCCGCAATATTTCTTGATTTATCCAAAGCTTTTGATTGTGTGAACCATAGAATATTATTGGAAATACTAAAAACTGTAGGTGTGAATGGTATAGAACTAAAATGGTTTGAATCATATCTCATAGGTAGAAACCAGTGTGTTGAGCTTACCAAGGTGGATGGGAATGAAATAGTAAAAATTAAATCTCAAAAACTGGAGGTCCAGGCTGGAGTACCTCAAGGCTCAATTCTGGGTCCCTTACTGTTTCTGTTGTATGTGAACCAATTACCAAAAGAGTTAAAAGATCACAGAGCTCTGTTGTTTGCTGATGACACATCGCTTATCTTTAACAATTATTTATTAGATAGTCTAGAAATAAATGCTTTTACTGGAGTACAGTCAATTGTCCAATTCTTGAAGCAAAGGCAATTAACAATAAATAGTAAGAAATGTCAATTCCTACAATTCAAAAGTAAATATAATTCAGTAGAGGATAGAGAAATAAATGTGTTTGTAGAGGAAAATGAATTAGACCAAGAAGAGAAAGTAGCATTCTTGGAATTTTATTGGACAGGAAATTAACATGGCATCCTTACATTGAGAGGATATGTAATAAGATATCATCTGGGGTATTTGTCCTGCGGCAGCTTGCTAGGCTGAATGATAAAAAACTACTGTTAACTGCTTACCATGGACTTATACTATCTCATATTAGGTATGCTATTTTAGTATGGGGTAATTCATCTCAACAAAATATGGACAGAGTGTTTAAGATTCAAAAGAAGGCACTCAGATGTATAGAGAAAGTGAATAGGTTAGACTCTTGTAGGCCTTTATTTAACAGGTTGGCTGCCGTGAGATACGCAGGCGCTCCTCAGCCAAGTATCACCCATAGGCCGTGAGGATCCACGCTTGATCCTCAGGCTGCGTTTTTTTCAATGCTTTCTTTATCGGTCAGGCTGCTCAGCATGTCCCGTTCATATTATGTGGCATGTAGATAATAGAATTGCCTTCTCACTGATTCAAACGCCATCTCTAGGTGACATGTAGAACTATCTCCACAGACTATTGAAGTATGTTCTCAGTTTCAGCTGGTCACTCGGTTGTTTACAAAGAAAGATTACTGTGATTTTTGAAGTTGATAGTTCAGAACACTTCAAATTTGTTTTTATATAATTTATCAATGAAATAATATCAATTTTGTTCAAAAAAGTAGTAATATTCATCAAATTCTAATCTAACTATGTAGGCATAAGTGATATCAATCAGTGAGTTATTTTAGGGCTATTAATGGAGTTTGAGGTTAGTTTTGGAAAATCAACATCCTATCTATATTATTACTATCTTTACACTGATAAATGAATAATACATGCATACAGATTACCTATGGGAATGAGTACGTTATCTGTAGGCCATGAGGATAGCCGGTGATCCTCACCATTTTTTTCGAAAATTCGAGGTTTTATGAAGGTTTTGGTGCAATATAAGAATATTCCTATATTTTGGAGTAATGTGCATTGTTTATCTCTTGCGGCCAGGGGGGTGGTTTTCATTTTAACATTACGGCAGCCAACCTGTTAAAAAGCTTGGTCTATTAACTGTGCCATCTTTGTATGTATATGAAGTTGTAATGCATGTGAAAAAGAGTGGTGTGATCCAGAATCAGATGTTCATGAGTATAATACGCGAAACAGAGCAGATTATCATATAATGGGTCACAATAGTAGGTTATTTGAACAAAAACCAGATTATATTGTAGGAAATTTTATAACAAGCTACCTCATATCTTGAAAAGTAATGATGATTTGAAGATTTTCAAAAAACAAATGAAAAAATATTTAGTTGATAAAGCTTTTTATAGTGTACAAGAATTCCTTTCAAACCTAAACTAGGTTGAACTACTTAGTATTAGAATTATTATGTAATAACATGACTTGTCTTATACTCCATGACTGAGTCTTTAGGACGTAATCTTAAAAAAAAAAAAAAAAAAAAAAAAAAAAACATCATATAATAAGTCTAAGCGAAGTAATATTCTGAAAAAAACAATGATTTTTTTATTTCATCAAAAAGTTGAATTCTGAGTTGAAAGTTGAACTTGAATCTTAAACTCTATCATTTTATGTAACGACTAAAAACGTTAGGATGTAATTTTACTTATAGATCGCTGGTTAAATTACAATTTGGTGGGATGGAAATTGCTCAATTACATTTGGTGAAGGCAAATAGACCACAGCGTTGTGTACTCGCTACCTGCTCTCTAGTGCCATATGTCGCGCCTAAAACTATAGTGAGATCCACGTTATAATGACAGTGGATAAAGATAGAAGAATAGCGATGCCGATTCTCTGCATTAATTAATCATATTTCTACACTGTCCAAAACATAATTGGCATCGTTGTGGACCTAGAAAAGGATAGTACCACCGGCTTTGTCGAATGATAGACAAGGATAGCAAAACCAAAGTTGATCATATACTGTCATTATAAGGTGGACCTCACTATAGATCGACTGCATTCCTTCCAGAGGCCAAGTTACGAGTGGTGGACAGTAGTTGAAACGCAGCCTGGACTGTGAAACGAAAATTGAAGATCGTACAAACTGTGCTACATAAAATTTAATCTTCTATTATTCTATGTATGTGTGTCTCTTCATATGAATTCATACCACTACTTAGATAGAAATGAAATGAAATTGAGTGAACAGCTTGTTAACAAGACAGAAATAAATTTTAATTCAATTTCAAATGAGCCGTTCCAACAGCCTAAAGATGCGCTTACACCAAAGTTATTAACAAAATGTTAATAACCTAATCCTTATAGATTCTATTAGATTAAATGGAACTTGACAAAAACATGTTCATCATGTGTATGATAATTTATGTTCAATCTATAGAATCTATAAGGATTGAGCTATTAACATTTTGCTAAAAACTTGGTGTAAACGCAGCTTAGTAACAAGTGACTATAAGGAACATCCCAATAAATGTGAATATAGAGTTATTAATCTTTTATAAAGATGAAATTGATAATCAATTCTAATACAGTTCATGTACAGTAATTTATGCTTTTCATCTTCAAAATTTACTAAAAATCAAATCCAAGATTGAACTCAATTTGAAACACTGATTCATGGAAATCCTAAAGCCAGTGGAGAAAGCCAAACTATTTCAAATTTCCCGGTCTCAATACATGGCAAACTACTTTGTTCCAATTCATATAGCTGTTCTAAAACATATTTTTATCACAGAAAATTTAATTTTCAAGCTTTTTTAATAAGAACAGTCGTTTTTATTTTTTCCGAGATTTTCCAAAATGAAAAGATGTTTTGTCATGTCTGCTCTGATAAGATTGAAGGTTACGTTAGTGACAGTGAACCTTAACCTTGTTTAGATTATAATTTGCTGCAATATTTGTAGAGCTTTGATAGAATAACTTCATTAAAAATTAATTTTTCAGAATTTTAAAAATGTTTCCTGTTTCAAAAATTGTTGTAAACTGTTCAAAATTGGGCTTTACCAACAAGTTGTTTGCTCAAACTATTTTATCGTCCAGATTCAGTTCATGTGCCGGTAAGTATTTTACAATACTTCTTTATCAAAATAATTGAGCTACATAATAGTTTTTCTTAAAATTTTACCGTCTTCCAAAACTGTTCAATATATTGCGGGTTCCGAGTTGAGTTGCGTGATAAGTTAACCTTACCAAAGGCAGCTGAAATCTTTCTTCATCTTTTTTGTTTTTTTTTTCTTCAGACCAATTCAATTGATAGATGACTAATTCAATATAACTATATAATTCATTATTACTATATTCACATACAATAATTAATAAATGACTTATCTATAATATAATAAGAAAGAATTGGCTTATACATGTACGGATTAGGAAATTTACAATGACGTCTGAACTACTGAACTGTTTAACTTGAAATTTTGCATACCTATAGATCTTAATCCACCGAGGATGATTATTGGCCTATTTTAAATTCTTCAGGATTTCAGTAGGTCAAGTTTTTAATTAGACCCTTGCGGAGCACTAGTTACCTGTTAGTTTACTATAAATTTATTTACAAACAAAATTTATACAATAGTCTCTTCAACTCATCTTCTAGCCATCCTTTTCTACTACGTTACTTGCTTACTTGATACTTGTTGTTATCCCACTGGAAACGCTACTGCGTCGTGGTCGTCGCTCTGCAGAAACTCCTCTACAGAGTAATAAGGTCTGGCTAGCAGGTAGGTCTTCAGTGCCCTCTTGAACCTGTCCTCCCTCTCTATGGTTCTAATGTTCGCTGGAACCCTATTGAATATGGCGGAGCTGAGGAATTTGGGCCCATTTCTGGCTAAAGTAGATGTCACCTGCTCCACATGAATCAATCCTGCTTGTCGAGTGTTGTATGGATGGACTGCCTCATTTCTAATAAACAATTCTGGCTTCCTCTTCACCATCATGGCCGACTCCAAGATGAATGTTGATGGCAGAGTCAAAATATTTAATTGACGAAAAAGTGGCTTACAATGCGCTAAGTATGGTGCTCCACAAATTGTACGTACAATACGCTTTTGTAACAGAAAAAATCTTTTTGTCAATGTGCTTCCACCCCACATTGTTATACCATAACTCATTATGCTACTAAAACATCCGTAGTATACCTTCATGAAAATATCATTTTCTACAATAGGTAAGAGTCTACGAATCAAGTAACATATTGATGTCAATTTTACAGACACATTTTCAATGTGCTGATTCCATCGAAGGTTACTACTCAAAGTGATCCCAAGATATTTTGTGGATTCATTTACTGCAATACTATAGCCGTCCAGTTTAAGCAGTGGTGAGTGGTCAGGTTTTTTCCGATTGTAGAACTTGATTACATTTGTTTTGCCTCTGTTTAGTATCAACTGTTATTGGTGCACCATTCCTGCATTTGTTGCAAACCTCTTTGCGTTCTGTTTCTTAGCTGTTCATGATTTTGACTCTGTATAAGGAGGCTTACATCATCAGCAAACATCCATATTCCTCCCTCCGTAATCGATTCAGGCAAATCTTTCACATAGAGAAGAAAAAGAATCGGCCTCAGATTCGAACCTTGAGGGACTCCTGTATTTGAAACTTCCAGAATTTTGGAATAATAGTGCTTGGTCAAGCCATCCACACCAGTATGCCTCACACAAACTGTCTGTCTTCTGTTTGAAAGATGCAATCCATTTCAATGCCATATCCCCAATGCCCAGAGTCAGCAGCTTCCTTATCAATTTCTTGTGATAATAATAATAATAATGAGTTTCTGTTCATGGCATGGTCATAAGTATGGCCACAAGTGAACAAGTCAAGAACATAAAAAACTGTCATAAGACAGGTCAAGAACAAAAAAAAACACATCAAACACAAAAAGCAGCAAGCAGAAGAGGCAGCAAGACTAATGCAAGAAGTATCTACTTACAGTCTGAGGATCACAATCATAGAACTCCCTCATAGAATAGAAGGGGTTCTCCTGAAGGAAAGCCCTCAGTCTCCTCTTCAAGACTGTCTCTGGCAGAGTCCTGGCTGAAACTGGCAGCTTGTTCAAAATTTCAGCTGGCTGGTAGATGAGGCTGCTCTGGGTCCTCCCCAATCTACAATATGGCAGGTCCAGCCTCAGCCTGCCTCTGGTGCCATGATCATGCACATCACCCCTGGTAGGCAAAGTACGGACACTATGGAATGCCTTTATAACTGACCTGTAAATGTAAAAATTTAATACAGTGAGAATCTTTTCACTCACAAAAAGAGGCTTACAATGTGCTAAAAATTCTGCTCCACAAAGGATCCGGATGGCCTTCTTCTGCACCAGCAGTACATCTTTTACCTCAGAGGCACCACCCCACAAGGTGATGCCATAGCCATCACACTCTGAAAGAAGGCAAAGTAACACATGCGGAGATGGGCCTCTGGTACACATCTTCTCAGACTCCTGAGCAAAAACAGCACCCTGCTCAACCTGCCACAGACTACCTGAATTAGCCCGCCCCAGGAAAGCTTACGGTCCAGAGTGAAGCCAAGGAGCTTCACTGGAGGGAAATCATAATGTACTCCATTCCTGAGGCCAAACACAATTCTCTGGTCTTCTCACTATTGAGGAGGAAGAGATTTGCCCGAAACCAGTCTGCAACAGACCTCTCAGAAGCACACATCTTTCTGCCCAGGTCATTCATTTCACCACTGATATCCAGCATTGAGGTGCCATCAGCATAACACACCACAGTCCTGTCCCTGAAAAGGGCAACATCATTAATCATGATGAGAAACAGGAGAGGCCCCAGTACAGAGCCCTGGGGGACCCCACAGCTCACTGATCTGACTTGAGACCTCACACCATTCGCCAGCACTATTTGCTCACGTCCTTCCAGGTAGGAACGGAGAAGCATCCGAGGGCTGTCACCAATTCCATAGGAAGCGAGCTTGGCCAAAAGAGTAGCATGGTCCAGGGTGTCAAATGCCTTGCTAAGGTCACACAGTGTGAGCCCAGCAAGGCCTCCCTTCTCAAAACTTGCATGGACCTTGAGAACAATATGTTCAACAGCCTCCACTGTCGACTTCCCCACTCTGAAGCCAACTGTGTACCTGCAAACAGATTATTCAACTCACAAAATTCATAGAGTTGCTCAGCTATCACCATTTCAAATATTTTGGACAAAATAGGCAAAATTGAAATGGGCCTATAATTATTGGGGTCACCCCTATCACCCTTCTTGAACACAGGTATTACCTTTGCCAATTTAAGCTGGTCTGGAAATATAGATTGAGACAGACATATGTTAATACAATATGTGAGTGGGACAATTATGAGCTCAATTATACTTTTCAAGAAGCCACTAGACATAAAGTAAAAGTCCTTGCTGGTTGAGGTCTTCATTCTGCTTGAGATCCTGAGGATGTCCTCACAGGTCACTCCACGCCAAGCGAAGGCTGCCGCTGGTGGTCGCCTGATGTCTTCCAGCAGCTCCATTGGTGTTTTTGATGCCTCTGGTGATGCCGCAATCTGCTCTCGAATCTGCTGGATGGAGTCCACCCAGTGATTGTTCAGCTCCTCCGATGATAGTGGAACACGTGCAGGAGCAGATGATCTTGTTTCACTCCGAATCACCTTCCATGCTGCCAAACACTTGTTTGGTGCCCCACCGATAATGCCAGCATTGTATGCAAGCCGTGCCCTTGCAACCTCATGACGGTAATCATCTCTCAGTCTCAAGTAAGCTGCCTTTGAGTCACCAGAACCATCTTGCCGAAATCTTTCATAAGCTATTAAAACCAGGTCCCTCAGATTTAGCAAGTCATGGCTAATCCAGGGTGATGAATGACTCTTCACAGTGTGTTTCAGAGTCCTTAGTGGGAAATGCTTTGTTAAATTCAAACAGGAGATTGTTGAAGAAAGCCGAGAACACAAGCCGGGCATCGCGATGATGGAGCAGGAAGATCCAGTTCACATGAACAATAGCGCAGCAAAACCTCTCAAGAGCACTCCTCGAAATTACCCTGGTCACAGACTGTTCAAGTGGTAACTGTCCACCTTGCAGGAGCCCACCAGTGGAGGGGGGGACCACTCTACATCTTATGGCCTCATGATCACTGAGTGAATAGTGCATGACATCAGACCAAACATCAACATTCAGCCTCATACTTGTTGCAACATATCTAGGCAGCTCCCAGTCTTGTAGGTTGATCAACTGTCAAATACAAATTTCGGGACTTCAACAGGTTAACAAAGATCTTAGTTTTGTTATCATCAACAAGTACATTATGTTGAAATCTCCACCCACACACATGCAAAGCTGGGTGCAGGGATTCAAGGCGGTCAAGCAAAGCCTCAAGCACCTGGAAGAAACTGTCCAATTCACTATTAGGAGGTCGATATACCACAATAATGAAAACCTGTTCATGTAGCAATGCAATGCATGCAAACTCATGCTTACCCTACGCAAAACTTCCAACATCTATAAAGCTAGCTTTTACTTTGTCATTAACAAAGATTGCCACAACCATTACGGTGCTCTTTCGTAAAATTCAGCCACAAGTTCAAAACCTTTTTATTCGTATTTGTTGCAGGTTCTCACTCCTCTGCCAGTGTTCACAGAAGCACAAAATATATATTCTCATCAAAATTGTCTATCGCTTCAATCTCATAATCTTGTTGCTCAAGCACTGAATGTTGTAGAAAAGAATTTGTATCCCATTTTAAGAGGCCTACTCCGGTTGTTCATGCTATCTAAATCACATGCATTTAAGTCGACCGTTCGGCTTGCCTAAAAAAGGCCTTGTTGCTTTAGGATATTTACTATCATTACTTCTTCTATCAGGGACAAAGTTCTTCACCAGTACACCATCATTCCAGAAATCAGAGTTCAAAACACATGCATGATAACGTTCAGCATAACAATTTTGAAAGAAGAGTATGAGTCATACCTGGATTCAGCTTCACACATTCAAAGTCTGATTTGTCAATACCGAAGCTTTAGATAAGATACCAGTCCACCTCACAAACTCCTGGATGGAGACGAGAAACAAATAATGACTTTCTCTCTTCCACCGTCCTCAAGAAAGTCTTCACAGATCGCCCGCTCACAACATCATTAGCAGAAGCCTCCCCACTGTATGATGTGCATTTATTACCATGATTGTTATTCAAAGCAGTAGAATTATTATTTTTGGCATGATCTCTTACTGGTGTTTTTTTCGATTTTTTTACAATACTAGACCAGGTGTTGTGTAGTTCTGTCTTTGTTTCAAAACCATGCTGAAAGTTCCAAAGACTTTAAAGATGCATAGACTCACATACAGCGCTAGTGTCGTACTTGGAATTGAAATCCGCCATTGAGGGGGCAACCCATAAGATTATTACATACCAATGCCACCAATGCCTTTGTGATCTATTGTATTACAATATATATAGATATAATACTCGTGCTAAAATACCTCAATGGCGGCCTTCAATTTCAAGTAAGAGCTATCATTGGGAAGGCATAGGCATTGTGGGTCTATATCTCTTTAAGGTCTTTGGAAAGTTCAAATTCGAAACACTCCCGCCATCTTCAGAGTTCGACTGTTTTTGTAGCTCACTGTCGACTGAGTCAACTCGACTAGTACCCGTCGATGACAGTTCGTTGTCGACAGGTTCGACCTCGACTATCGACTTTTTACGAAAACGTTGACTGTTGTCTTGTGTTGACTGTTTTGTTAGACTGTTGGTGTTGGTCGACCTGTGTTGGCTTGCGCGTAATTTTGAATTCAAACAATCAGCTTGACAAACATATTTTAGTTTGCCAATGTTTACGTCAAGGTATTCCCTGAATTTCATATCAAGTAAACCATCCATTTTTGAAAACAATTCACTATTAAATGAGTTCACGGCTTCCAATTTAACATCCATTTCACTCACCTTCCTAATAAGGATAAAATGTCGTCAATACTATGGGTTTTCAATGTTGATAACCTATCTTCGCAGACACAGCAATGCCACTTGACCACATCACCAAGCGCTTGAATATTCTCATAATTTTCTTTTGAGACTTTAGCACACTTGAATGGAACCACTGGTCACAAAACAAATCACAAAATATAGCTTCTGAATTTGATTTAATAACTTTATTACACAGACCACAAGTCGAGTTCACTATCTCATCCACTGCCATCTTGACTTGACTGTGTGGGATAAGGTCAAAGGCTTTAGTCATATCGTAGAATATGCACATTGATTCTCCCTTTGCATTCAATTCTCATATATGTTGATCAACATTCGAATATTGCATCTGCTGTTGACCGACCCTTTCTGAATCCAAACTGTTGAGAAGTAAAGATGTTTTAACTTTCAATAAAAATAGAAAGTCTTTTGAGAAATATGATTTCAAAATTTTTTTGAAAATACACTTTGAACTGCAACAGGTCTGTAGTTTCTGACATTTTTTGTTTCACTGTTCTTAGGAATTGGTACTACTTTTTATATCTTAATCTGCTTTGGAAATGTGCCAGTCTCGAAGGATTTATTTATCATCATAGTTAATAAATGGCCAAAATTCATAACTTTGAAGCGTTTTTATTCAGAAAGTTTCAAGGAGCAATACTAAAATAGACAGAAGTAAAAACTGTACATTAAAACTAATATTTTTAAATATCAGATCATTATTTAATAAAATTGACGTACTAGAATAACTTCTGTGTGAGCAGTCACCCCAAATAGTGTGCCTTGCTGAAACCTGGCTGAATAAGCATAAAAGTAAATATTTGAAAATAAGTGGATTTACAAAAATAACGGAATATATTAGAGAGGATAGAATTGGCGGTGGAGTAGCGATTTTTGGTGTAAGCAAACATTCTACTTTTAAGATACACCCAATAAATAAAATCCAAGATATATCAGCTGATGGAGTAATAGAGGTATGCGGTGCCATAGTGAATTGCAAGAAAAAACTTTTCTGATTTTAAATGTCTACAGACCACCAAATGCAAATACATATTTGGAGTTCTTGGAGAGACTCTGATGAGGGAGAGTTACGGATTCCCAATTGTTCTATGTGGTGATTTAAATGTGGATAACTATATCGAAAGCGAATATTTATGTGATGTATTAGATTCTTATGGATTACATATAGCTTCTAAATACACTACTAGAGAAAGGAGTCAACTTGACTATTTCATCACAGATCTTCAAGCATATAATACAAAACAAATACATTACCACCACTATTATCAGACCACAGTATACTTGTATTTAACATAATGATGGAATTGGATAACGACGTGAAGAAAGAGTTGAAAGAAGGAAATTAAACCCTTAAAATCTTGAATTATTCCAGCGCAAGATGGGGCTCCAGACCTGGCCTATGAACAATGACTGCATGAATGTTGAATATCTCTTTGAAGACTTTTATAAAACTTTTCTACATGTTTTTAACAATTGTTTTCCTAAAACTAACTTTTACATTAAAGACAAGTCTCAGGTCAAGTGGAATACAAATGAAATAAAAAACTCAAAAGACAACTTGAAAGAGCTGTATTGGAGAAGCAGAAATACAACAAACAATCAAAATGAAATCAAGTTGGAATACAATAGAGCTAAAACAATGCATGATAAACTGATAAAATTAGCAAAGAAAGAGTATTTTAAATCAAGAATAGAAAATTCAAAAAACATAAATAAGGAAGCTTGTAGCATAAATAAGGAAGCTACATTTACAGTTGTACAATCTAACAAATTGTTATTTTCCAGCTCCGTCATTTGAGTTCATATTGACCGAGAAGAAAGGCGAGAAGTGCAACGTGGGCCTGATCACCCTCAACCGCCCGAAAGCGTTGAATGCCCTGTGCGACAAACTCGTGTCGGAACTGAGTCAAGCAGTCGAACATTTCGATAACGATGACTCCGTTGGAGCTCTCGTCATCACAGGAAGTGAAAAGGCGTTTGCTGCAGGTGAATTTTTATTTTTTTCTACAAAAAATCATAGTAAAAGCGTTTGACAATCCCAAGATTACCAAGGTGATTTATGACCTTGTCATAAATTGAATTAAAACTTTAAGGCCATCCAGTATGTTCTAAAATGCATATTCTGAGTATTCAATTCAATTGAATTGTGAGATCCACCTTGCGCTGGATATAATTATATCGTCATAGAAAAATTGAAAACACTCATGTCCATACATACTAATTACTCTTATTCAAGATGGTATGTTGTGTCACAATGTCAAATAGGTGGACGAAACTTGTCCACCCAAAGAGTAGAGAGGGAGGCTAAGCAGTTTATTTTGCAGTGCCTCTACTTTTGTTATAAAGCCTTTTCGTTTCAATGTCCAGTTATTTAAAGTGTTTTTTAAGCAGCTCTCACCAGCGGGCAGAGAGTTATCTTTTTGCTGGTGATGCCTAGAAATATTATAATTAGTTCAGTTTTTCTTCTTCATGTATATGCATGTATGTGTAACTGTATTATGTACATTTTATTTTTATTTTTGCACATGTATGTATGTGTATGACAGTATGAGTAAATTGTTTGTTTTCTTTTTGTAAATAAATAAAATTGAATATTTTTTGAATGCTTTTTCTAATTGACAAATTATTCACGAGTGTATTGAGCAGTTCTGAAGTGTGAAGCATATTCTGAGTAGTACTAGTTCTGAAAAAATTGTGTAAAAAGCATATTCTGAGTAGTAGTTCTGAAAAATTGTCTAAAAAGCATATTATTCTGAGTATCAGTTCTGAAAAAATAGTCTAAAAAGCATATTATTCTGAGTAGTAGCTCTGAAAAATGGTCAAATCTTTTTTAAAATTGAATTTTGAGTCCAATGCAACCGGTTACTTGTTTTGGTTTTCAGGTGCTGACATCAAAGAAATGCAGAGCCAGACATTCTCAAGTAACGTGAAGAAAGGTCTTTTAAAAGATTTCGAAAAGATAAGAGGATGCAGGAAACCTATCATTGCCGCTGTCAATGGTTTTGCTGTAAGTGCATTAGTAAATATTTTCAAGTGTATAGTCTGTAGAAAAACTTAATTCAATTTTTTAAAATTGTTTTCAATTCTATTTATATTTCTTAAGACGCCACCTGAGAGAATTTCGCAGGCATTAAAACACGTACGCATTTATAGAATAGAATGAATTTTTTATTTGTTGACGTGGCGAAGTTTGCTCATTAATGTCTACTCTACCACTTAACCACGTCGGTAGCAAAAAATACCAATACATTACAAAATATACAGTAGATAGATAGATAGATAAATGCCTTTTATTTACACTTTACAATTTCAAAAGTAATGTGGGCGAAATTGAAGCAATAAAAGTTGTCATAACCAAGATTCAAACTATCAAAATACGCTGTTTGAATTTTATTTATTTCCCAATTTCTTATATATTGGGAAGTTTTTTTTTTGGTGTGGCGAAAAATAGCGTTCGCAACACGGGCAAAAATGTTTTTCCGGCTCTCGAACGCTTCAAGTTCTCGACTTCGTCTCGAACTTGAAAACCGCGATCTCGAGCCGGAAAACGTACATTTTCGACCCTAGGTGCGAAATATACTATTATTTATGTTGCGCATTTACGGCGAAGTGCGGTAATAGATTTTCATGAAATTTGACAGGTATGTTCCTTTTTAAATTGCGCGTCGACGTAGGCTATATGCAAGGTTTTTGGAAATTTTGCATTTCAAGGATAATATAAAAGGAAAAAGGAGCCTCTATTAGAGTAAAAATCAGACTATAGAATTATCATAAATCATCTGACAAGTGATTACACAGATGTGTGGAGTAGCCAGTCTATTGCTGTATTTCCATAAGGTCTATAGTTTCAATCATGTACTTGTGGATGAGAATACTGCGTGAGGTCTACTGTTCACAGAACTACTAGTATAATAATTGAATAATAATTTTTTCGTCGGCAATAAAATTATACGTCCTACTAGAGTAACATTCCATCAAGACAGGATGGATTTGAATGTATGTAGAAGACAATTCACTTACTTATCACACAGAGGCTGATAAATCTTGTTCCTACTCATTTTGTTGCCAATATGAGCCGGAGCAAAACACTAAACTGCGAGATTGAGGAATAGATAATACCAAATAAAACTGAAGAAAAAATCTTCTAGGCACCTACTGTTTCTTGTTTTATGTTTTATTTTTTTGATCATAGAATAATTTATTATTTTGTGTTACTAACTTTTATCTAATTTATCATTTACTGATCTAAAAAATTATATTTTGTTTGTAAATTCCACTAATCATTGTTTCTTATTTGGTTGTAAGTTCTTAGTTTATATTGAATATATTCTGCAACTTAGGTCTACGCACAGGTTTTACCTTGTAGGCTACTAATCCTTGAACATATTTTTTATATATTTTAATATATATAAAATATATTATATATTATAATATTATAATTATAATATATAATATTATATATTATATATTATATATATAATATATTATATATTATTTTTTATATATAAAAGTATTTTTATATATTTTAATAGTATTTTTCTTGTATTATTTTTAGATGTGATAATATTATATTATTATTATAATTGTGTATGTTTTTTGAGAAAATAAATTTGAATTTGAATACGGTATAAGAGTGCAAGTGATTATTTGTATTTAATCTTATTGTTTCTATTCAGTTGGGAGGAGGCAACGAACTGGCAATGCTGTGTGACATAATCTACGCGGGCGACAAGGCGAAATTCGGCCAGCCGGAAATCAACATCGGGACAATCCCGGGTGCCGGGGGCACTCAGCGCATTGCCAAGAGCTGTGGCAAGTCGAAGGCCATGGAAATGTGTCTCACTGGATCGCCAATCAATGCACAAGAAGCCGAATCTATGGGTGAGACCAACTACGATCAGATCACCTTTGTTAGATGGAAAGAAATAATATTCTTTATTCATTCATACAATGGGCCATATGAATAAAGTTGAGCATTTGCTTATACTTCTAAAATATGGAGCATTTGCTTCATTTTCTATGAATAAAAGTGAGCAAAACCTTTTGCTCATGTTCATCAAAAAAATAGTTTGAGCATTTGCTCAAAAGTAAAAGCTTTTTCTCAAAATTGTATGAATAAACTAGAGCATTTGCTCAACTTTTGAAGGTGAGTCTAGTCTAGAGCAGTTTATCACCTTTTGCTCATAGTAAAATGGCTCAACTAATTCGTTTGAGGAAGAGGAAACTATACCAGATACGATCACAACCAATAGTTGAGAACTATAAAACTCTTTTTAGATTCAACCCTGATACATATCACCATTATCCCTACAAAAGAATAAATACAAAAGATAGCCATCACAAAATAGGAAATAGGTATTTAAGAAGATGAAAGAGTAGACGATTATAAGAAGGCTATTGATATTATAAGAATATGCTGAAGATTATTATAGAGATGACATTTTTTCACGCTATTATTTCAAAATTCTAAACTCAACTATCCTAAAACTCTATTCATAAATAGAAAACAGAGCAGACGACGCAAATACAAGCGGTGCACCCTATTTGCATATTTAGCGCTTCCGTGAGCTATAAAAACAAACTAAGGCTACAAAAGCGAATCAGCTGATGAAAAATCTCTAAAATACGTGAGCATTTGCTCCAGAGTTCAGGAGCATAAGGTAAGAGTATAAGGTAAAGCTTATTCATATAAAAATGAGCAAATGCTTTTGCTTCTACCTTTTGCTCATGAGCAAAACCTTATGCTCCTTGCTCTTGCTCATGAGCATTTGCTCTGGTTTTATTCATATGGCCCAGTAAGTACATCATCAAAGTGATAGGGACAGGAAAAATAAGGAAACCTTGTGCTATTCCTCTCCCAATTTTAGATAACACATAGTCCGAAATAGGTTAAGTCTTGTAGTTCTTCAATTCACAAAATTTTCAGTCCTGAAGCATTTTCTCAAAGTAAATATTCAAATTTTGATGCTTCAAAACTAGAAATATTTCACATTATTATAACTAAAATAGGAAATATTCAATATTAAAAAAAGAATTACCGAAAAACAAACTTAATTCTAAATAATATGGTACATTACATTCGTTCAAATGCTAATGTGTACTTAGTAATCATCAAACGAAAATCCAAATGAACTACTATCAACTACAGATAATTCAATCACGAGGAAAAGCTTGAAATTGCAGCCGCCTTGAGAGGCCCGTGATTTTTGTTGTGACTTGACCATCTATACCAGTGATGGGCAAACGTTTCAAGGAGAGGGCGGGATGAAATAAAATATATGCTGGCGGCCACAAAATAGTATTATAACAAAAAAAAACATGCATGATAAACCAATTGATTTTCATAGACAAGTAAAATAAGATAAAAACTCATTCATATTAGCAGTCTTTGGAAGACTCATTCCAAACAAGACAAGCTATGAAATGCTCGTAAATCTATGTGAAGCAAAAGAAGGCTGTTATTCATACTGAAACAATAGGCAATATTCCCAGTCTGTTAAATGTATTTCCAAACTTGTACATTTTAGGTAACAGATAATCTGTTTCAAGTCCTGTTGTTTTCCCCTTTTTATTCGTTTTTTAGGGGTGATCAAAACAACGTCGCGGGCCGTAATTTGCCCATCACTGGTCTATACCGTTAAGGGCCGTTTGCACAGTGAAATCTTGAACTAAATTGAATCAGCTTATGGCTTAATCTCAAAATGAATCAAATTGTAAGAAATGAAACTTAATTTATAGGTTTTTTTTATACAGTTTAAACTGAGATTTCGTTTAAACTGGAACTATGAAAACGGCTTTAGACTTCTGATTATGCAAATATTAACAACAGGGAAACAGCTAGAGGGAAATTAATACGGGAAAAAATAATCATGTTTTGATAGTAGCACTCCTTCTAATTGTTCTTCCTGTTGTCAAAAGTCTTCGGAGGAAAGCGATTAATATGAATTTTTGTATTATTGTTGATGAAATAATCCTCGATTACTTCTTTTTATAAATCCAGTCTCCATTCGAATAACTTTTTAACTAACAATCAACTGCTGTTTCTACTGTCTGGTTAGCTACAAATTGTATATGTTTTCTTCAGAATACATTAGCTTCATATTTTTCCACTAGTAAAAAGATGAATCTTCTACTCAAATCTAGTTCTCCTGAAGATCTTTACAAAGTTGATAGTCCTAATAAGTTTTTTCAAAAACTGATTCATTTAATTAGTTAACAAGAATTCAGTATAACTAATATTTCTGATAAATTATCCATTACGAACACTAATATTCACATAACTTCTATCAGGCATTCCTGTCGTAAACGTAATAAACACTAAATATATAGTCATACTTTGATTTATTGTTGAATAATACAAAAATAAACTTAGGTCACAAGAGTGACTAAATTCGGCGGTGTTGAGGTGAGGTTGCTCAAGTTGTCATATTAAAACTTTCATTTACTATTGATTAATTTAATTTTGTATAAACTAATCAACTTAGGCGGGATGCACACCGGAGAAACGCATTTCGTGAAGCCCTCTTTCATGAAACTTGTTTCATGCAATCCGTTTCACTCGCGCATGCATACAAAAGAAACGTTCCCAGCTTAATCTAATCAGTCGATTGCGAGCAACTTTCGTTTCACGTTTCCTGAAACGTTTTTCACGAAACGCGTTTCTCCGGTGTGCATCCCGCCTTATTCACACTATTCTGTAAAATTATTCCTACTGAAGCTGGTTTTTTGACCCTCCTATGTAGTGCGCAATATTAAAAAATACAACATGTTCACATTTGATTAAATTTTTTTAAATTAATTTTTGCAGGACTGGTCAGTAAAGTGTTCCCCGCCGATAAGCTGGTTGATGAAGCGATCAAAACTGCAGAGAAAATTTCATCGCATTCACCACTAATTGTTGCCCTATGCAAGGAATCCGTAAACACAGGTATACATCTCATCATCAATCTAATTAATACTTTGAATATTGTAGAATCAAAATATTAACTAGGGATAAAAAGTATATAGTGAGGTCCAAGTTATAATGAAAGTGGAGAAAGATAGCAGAACAGCATTGCTGATTCTCTGACTTTCGACTGTCTTCTATAGAGGATAACTGATACCGGTAGCCTATATCTGATGCAACATTAACTTTCCATACTTGTTTAAAATTATATTATATTCGTCAAGATAATAAAATATGGGGGACCGAGCTTCGCTCTGGAGAACAAAAGCATAAAAAATTATTACGGAAGAAGAAATTATAATAACATTTATAACATTCATACTAAAATGTTCTATCTAATCACAGTAAATTGAGATTAATTCTCAGAGGAATGCAAAAATTTCCCTCACAAAGGCCCAGTTACACGAAAGTCGGTTAAATTTGAAACCTGATTAACTTCACGTGAACCAAATCAGAGAAGACCATTTGATGGATCTACTGGAATTAATCAGGATTGAAAATAACCTGGCTTTTTGCAACCGGCACTAAGTACCTGATTGAATGATTACAAAAGTTCAACAGCTGAGTCATAATTTTGGCACAGTCCCACACACATGAACTCGCTCACTCACTTCCATCACCAACAGACGACGAAATAATTATTATCAGCTGTTTTCCAAGGATGAATAATAATTATCCTTTTAATGTCCTTCAGCGAGTTTTCCCAGGGATGAGACCTAGTGCAATCGAATCTTTATATTTTAAATCTACTATGTTCTGAATTTCGTGAGAATCGTTAGAGCAGTTTTCGAGATACGGTGAAATACAAACATATAAACATCTAAATATCCAAACATATAAACAGAAGTTGCTCGTTTAATAGTATAGGATATTTTTGAATGAGTTAATAATAAATTTTCATAAATGAGATTGAATATTTTGTTAATTAATTATTTCTCTACATTGTTAAAAACCGATCTGGCAACGTTGGGGAGCTAGAAAAGGATAGCGCTATCTGATTTGTCGAATGATAGTCAAATATAGCAAAACCAATGTTTATCAAATACTGCCATTATAACGTGGACCTCACTAGTAATGATACTTTTATTGTAATACTATAGCATCCAGGTAGAGTAAGTTTTATTTGTTGTGCTATAGTGAGGTTCACGTTATAATGGCAGTGGAGAAAGATAGGAGATAAATGTTGCCGAACCTCTGTCTTGTCAATGCATTCTATAGAAGGCAGCAGATACAGGTTTATTGATGTAATATTAACTGTTCATTCTCGTTTAAAATAATAAATTATATTTTTTAATAATTCCTTAATTAAGATTAAACATTTTGTTAACCAATCATTAATATTCTACATTGTTAAAAGACAATCTGGCAACAGAGCAAAGCGAGAAAGAGATAGATAGCGCTATCAGCGTTGTTGAATGATAGACAAGGATAGCAATGCCATTATAACGTGGACCTCACTTAGGTCTCGAGAGATTCATTGCACAAAACAATATTTCATATTCAAAAAAACAAACAAAATATACAAAAAATATAAGTATTGAGAAAAATGGTAGACTGTAAAGGCAGACCTGTAGAGAAATAGATTATTATGATAGTACTCAATCAATGTTATGTGTTGAATAGTCTATCAAATTTATATTTATGAAAATTGATTATAGAAATGTCGTCTTGTCTTCCGTTTTCAGCGTAAAATATATAATGTATCTCAGGGGACCAAGAGATACTATTGTTCAACTCGGGAATTCAGGGAATTCTGTTAAGTTGGGATATATTCTTCAAAACCAAGGCACTTTTACAATCAGTTTTATGACTGTGCAAGTACGTTCAAGGGAGGAGAATTGACTATATTTGGGATAACACGATAAATCGAGCTTGTGGTATAGCTGTTAGTGAATTCTATTGTATGATCAAAATGTGATCACACTATAGTTCTAAATTGATTTCCTTTACATTGAAAGGTCTAAACTCCATTCGATCATAAGCTGAATTACTACAATTAATTTTTTAATCGAGTTGTTTTCATTTCATTGTTTAAACAGACGTTTAATAATTTATTTTCAATTTTCAGCGTTTGAGACAACATTGACTGAAGGACTTCGTTACGAGAAGAAAATATTTTATGCCACTTTTGCTACTGTAAGTAACAGTCTAAAATCGATTAGAAATTTGTAAGAAATCTTAATTGTCGTCAATAAGTCATAGTCATTTTAAATATTTCTAATAATAATTAATTCGATTCCAATAAAGGGGTACATATGAGATATTCGGTCAATATTTGCAGTAGCAGAAATCCTTAGTTCTATTTATATCATTTCCATTAAATATTCGAATTACTTATTATTAGGCTATTATATTCCAGCATTTCGTCAACTGCAATAATTTCTAATAAATCTCCCATCTTAAAAATATGTCTCGTGTTTTATGTAACTTTCTTATTGAACTAGGGAGGATTGACATCTTGAAATTGTTGTCAAACCAATTATCAATTGAAAAATTTATAAACCAATTTTTCACTATGTTCTTGTAAAAATCGCATGTTCACAATTTTTGCACTCTTGTTCTTTAGGAGCATTCCTTATAAATAACATCTATGCTTTCCATTGAACCAATTATGACAGCTTTTATTGAAAATATTGAAATTGTTTCTAGAGATTGATAATGAGTTGAGAATCGAATTTAGTCTAAAATTTTAATAAATAAGTAGGTTTCAAAAATAGAAGGCCCGGTTGCACAAAAGCCTGATAAATTTTAATCTTGGTTAAATGCCACGAGAACCAATCACAGAAGGCTTTTCCGTAGAGAAGTCTTCTCTGATTGGTTCTCGTAGCATTCAATAGCGATTAGAAATTAATAGACTTTTGTACAATCGGGACCAACTCGTTTTATTTAACATGGATGTTCATGACAACATCCCTTCATTAACACGTAGTTTTGTCTATTGGCATCTCGTAGGCTCAACTCACACTTACGCGACTCAGGTCGAGAAGAGACTCGACTCTAGTTGAAACCGTGTGTTTCCAAAGGTGACACTCAGACCAGTCGATTCTAGTCTCCGCGATGTCACCATTTGAAAACACATGCTTTCGACTAGAGTTGAGTCTCTTCTTGACCTGAGTCGCGTAAGTGTGAGTTGAGCCTTTCTCTTTCTCTTTAATATCTGAATCTTTTTATTTGAGTCATCATTAACTAGTAGTTCTGTGAACATTAGACCTCACGCAGTTTTCTCATCCACAAGTATCTGATGTCACCTGTTCTAGTTGATTCAGTTGAATCACAATTCACAGTTGAATCATAATTTACTTGTAAAAACTGTTATTTGTTTTCTCCAAGATCAAAAACTCACCTATGCTAATAAACTCAGTTCACGTTTGAATTTGTATCCCATATGATGATTTATCCAGTTTCGTGAAAATCTTTCCATCTAATAAAAATATTTCTCAACTATTTAAATTTTTTTATCAATAATATAATTTCTTCAGCATTATTCAGTTATTTTAATCATTTTTTATTTTATTTTCAATCACCTATTACAATTTGTTTTTCAAATGTGAGAATATTGATACTGATGGGCACGCATCATAAAAAATATTGAAACCCTACCTTATAGAAATAGACACGGCCAGACATCTGTGTAATGCATGCAATGAATAATCCACTTATCAGCTGATTGATTATGAACAATTCTATAGTCCGATTGATCGTATCTTCAATGTAGATGATATATAGTGATATCAGAGTATGGAGGAATTCCTTTTCTTTTCATATTATCCTTGAAATGCAAAATTTGAAAAAACCTTGTGTATACATCGACGCGCAGTTGAAAAAGGAATATTCCTGACAAATCTCATCGAATTCTATCAACGCGTTACATGCAGACAGACAAAAGCAAATCGAATTGAAACATAGACCGAATGAGATTTTATTTGGACTAGTAACTTATTCTATTGACTTTCTATTCAGTTTAAATCTGTTCCAATTAAATTAAAATATTTACTGTCAATAATTCTAATTGAATGCATTACGATTTCCTTACGGAAAAATTGAATGAATTAAGCCTGGGTCACACCTGTCAGGCAGCTTCCGATCCTTCTCATGTCCGATATTTCTGTGGGGTGGAGGGGTGGTTGTGGGCAGATCACATGCCTCATTCTAAGCCGTTGTCATCCGTGATCGGATCGGAAAGCTGCATGATAAGTGTTGCCCGGGCTTTCCTGTCAACAGTTTTGAATATTTCAATTCTGTTTGATTGTTTCGAAGTAATAAATTATCACTCAATTATTATTGTTATGAGTTTAGCATTAATCTAGAAATTTAAAATAACTTTGGAATTGTTAAAATTTTGCAGGAAGATCAAAAGGAAGGTATGGGCGCATTCGTTGAGAAGAGAAAGCCGAATTTCAAGAACAACTAAATAAAGAAATCTTCTAAAAAGGTAAGTTGTACTCATTTCTGTGCACCGTAATGAAGGAATACTCCGTATAGGCCTATAGAGCTTTGTAAGCCCCTATGAAAATTTAAAATAGTATAATTAGTTGCCAGATAGATGAATTATTAAGAGTAGACAATTCAGAAACACTATTAAATTTAGAGTGCATTCTAGGTTCATTTTGATAGTCATATGAATATTACTTTTTTATTCTGCATGGCGTCATATCCAACAAAATTTCAAAATATTTATTGTCTAGTTTTTACATTTATTCTGCGCTTTTTAATAAATTATCTTTGGTCAGTTGAATCTGTTAATGTATTTCGTCGCTTTTCAAAAACTATTTATATTTTTTTCTTGTATGATTTGCAGGGACCAACGTGTTCATAATAAACTAGCCAACTAAGACTGAGAAAGGAATGAGGTTTGTGTTCTGGGGTTGAAGTATATAATAGTCTAAAATCAGTTATATGAATGCGATCTGAGAATATAGTTAGAATGTTTATTTGATGAATAAATAATATATTTTGATTAAAATTGTGTAACATTTGTTATAGTGTATGATACGAGATGTTGTGGTATTTCTCCATAATTGAAAGAATAAGACGTTGATGTTGTCAACATCAACAGCTTAAAGCTGCGTTTACACCAAAGTTATTAAAAAAATGTCAATAACTCAATCCTTATAGATTCTATTAAATTGAACATAATTAACTTATCATACACTTATGATGAACATATGTTTTTGTCAAGTTCCGTTCAATCTAATAGAATCTTTAAGGATTAACATTCTGTTAATAACTTTGGTTTAAACGCAGCTTAATTCTTTCAATTTCTGAATCATCATGTAAAGTTGAGCATAGTTTGATATTGAGAAACATGTGGCTTGAATGAAAAAGACTAAGAAATTGTCAAAAAACCTCTTGTATTTAGTTTTAGTTTATCAGAGATTGACAATGGTGTAATACCCGAAACCGGTCTTTCTAATATTATCAATAAATCAGTGGTTTTTTGACAATTTCTTTGTCTTTTTCATTCGATATGAATAATTACCACAATTTCAACTTCTCAACTACACAAAAAACATGTGGCTATTTTAGTTTGGATTATCACATCGCAAGAGTAGAATATTGAAATATGTCGTTAGAACTAGTAAATAAATTGAAATAGTTATTTGTGCAACTAGTGCGCAAAGTGACAGTTCGCTGCACCGAAAGAAACGTTTACGCACGAGCCGTAGGCGAGGGCGGAATGGTTTGTTGAGTGCAGCAGAGGAACTTTGCGCACGTATTTCACATCAAGTTTTTCCTACAGTTACCATTGAATATGAAAAGTGGGTAATTATGGGTAAAATTGCCTGAAATGCATCAAATGTTTTTCTGTGTAATTTTATTATTGATAAAAAACCCTAATCCTAAAATCCTAAATTCCTCGTTGTCCTTGGTTATAATATATAATTAATAATTAGCTCGTTGTGCTTCGTTGCACCTCTGCTCACTATAGCAGCCCAGTCACTGTTACCAACTTCATTTTGATTTTGCTGCACTGTTGCTCCATATAACCTACTAAGTATTTTGCGTTGCCATGTTGCAAATCTGGAGTGCAGAAAAATTTTTCCCGCACTAGAGCGGAAAAGTGATTCTTTGCGTTCTGTAATCAGTGCAGCAATGGCCACTTTTCAACGTAACTGTAGGAAATAGTTATTTGTGCAACTAGTGCGCAAAGTGACAGTTTGCTGCACCGAAAGAAACGTTTACGCACGAGCCGTAGGCGAGGGCGGAATGGTTTCTTGAGTGCAGCAGAGGAACTTTGCGCACGTATTTCACATTAAATTTTTCCTACAGTTACCATTGAATATGATAAGTAGTTGATTATGGGTAAAATGATGGCTGAAATCCATCAAATGTTTGTATAATTTTGTTATTAATAACAATCTTAATTTATTTTAAACTTGATAATCCAATAAATTTGAATAATTTTGATTAAATCAGAAAAAATATAGATAGACAAAATACACGCCAACAATGTCAACAGCTGATTGGGATGGCTGCAAGATAATACGCAAAGTATTAAGAGTACACAAAGTAATACTTTGCGCACTAGAGCGGAAAAGTGATTCTTTGCGTTCTGTAATCAGTGCAGGAATGGTCACTTTTCAAGGTAACTGTAGGGAAAATATTATAATTTCTAAGAATGCGACTCTATCCCATCAATTTATGACACTAAAATTTTGATTCTAACTTTATTATGCACATCATAAATTACATGAATTTGAAATTATTGACAAAAAATGTTTCAACGGAGATGACTGTCCCACTTTCATATGAGGGTAATTTTTCCAACCTTCATCATCTATCATAGACATTGAAGAATGAGGAGTAAATTTACTGAGGAAAGTTCAAGAGTGATTATGTGAGTTCCATAATACGATTGTATTGTGATGATTATTTTCAGATATTCTGATGGAATGACTGATTCTGATATGGATGGTTCAATAAGCTATATCAACTGCCACAAGTCGCATATCTGTAAAAATTTCAGGAGCTCCGCCCTATCTATGCAAAGTTTGATTTTAGATTTCCAATTATCAGGTCTCAGATATAATTTAAACCAAAAAGTTTCGAGTGGAAAAGATTGAACATGAAAATATCTTCAATTAATGTCCAGTAACATTTTTACCTAAAATTGAAAATAAGCTTGATATTTGAGAAAATGTGATTATTCAATTGCAAACTGTTGGCAACTGTTGATTCTATTAAATTATTCACTATAAAGAAATAGCAGACCTCGTATGTCTCCAGCATTATTGTCCTGTCACCAGCTGGATCAGATCTTTGTTCATAAGTAGACTTGAGATGCGCGTGAACACTAGCGTCAGGTGATCAATTTTCATAACGGCAAGGAAAGTTGTGTGAGTGCGCCACACCAGATTTTTCTTTTTTGTGGGCTGATGTATTAATCAATATATTCACAACAACTCAGTTCTACAAAATGATATTATTCTTAGGCCCGGATGCACGTTCAGTAAATTAAACAGCAAATAAATGAAGTCAATGCAATGCATTGTTGCCCGATTCGTTCATTGGTTCAGATGACACCATTTAACACCGG